>NC_091447.1:59538089-59628216 GCF_964237555.1 Oryctolagus cuniculus | reverse complement strand
CTGAGCCGAATCCTCCTCTGGGTGGGGCGCCCAGGGGGTGGAGCCGAGCCCCGGGCTCCGCCCACTCCGGGTTGTCCCCCCCCCCACACCCAGGGGCGCCCCCCCACCTCGCGCTGGCTGGCGCATGATTGATGGCGCGGCACGCCAGTCATCCGAGGCCAGGAGGAGCCGGGCGGCCCGGCGTGGGCGGGGCTCCGCTGCAGGAGGCGGGCTTTAGCCCCTGCTTGTCCCCACCTGCTTGGGTGACCTGGGGCCGTGTGTGTTTACCCGTTCATTCCCTGAGTGTGCATTTACAGAGCACCTACTGTGTGCCAGCAGAGCCCTGAGGATGGAGGACAAAGCTAACAGCCACCCTCCTGCGCCCGCTGCCCTCTGAGGCTCCGCCCACCTCGGGGTCACGGCCTGGGCGGCCTGCTCGCCGCGCCGGGCCCCTGCCGGCCCCAGTCCTGCCTCCGGGCCTTTGCACCGGCTGTGCCCGCGTCCCAGAAGTCTCCTCCAGATCGAGCCTGGCTGACTCCCTCTCCCTCTCCCTCTCTCCCTCTCCCCCCTCCCCCCCTCCCTCTCCCTCTCCCCTTCCCTCTCCCCCTCCCTCTTCTCTCTCCTTCCCCCTCCCCCTCCCTCTCCCTCCCTCTCCCCCCTCCCCTCCCTCCTCCCCTCCCCCTCCCTCCCTCTCCCTCCCTCCCCCTCCCTCTCCCCCTCCCTCTCCCTCTTCCCCTCCCCCTCCCTTTCTCTCTCTCCCCTCTCCCCCTCCCCCTCCCCCTCCCCTCCCTCTCCCTCCCTCCCCCTCCCTCTCCCCTCCCTCTCCCTCTTCCCCTCCCCCTCCCTTTCTCTCTCTCCCCTCTCCTCCTCCTTCTCTCCCTCTCCCCCTCTCTCCCCCTCCCTCTCCCCCTCCCTGTCCCTCTCTCTCCCCACTCCCCCCTTCCCCTCTCCCCCTCCCTCTCTCTCCCTCCCTCTCCCCTCCCCCTCTCTCTCCCTCTCCCTCTCTCTCCCCCCTCCCCCTCCCTCTTCATCTCCCCCTCCCTCCCTCTCTCTCCCCCTCTCTCTCCCCCTCTCCCTCTCCCCCCTCTCCCTCTCTCTCTCTCCCTCCCTCTCCCATCCCTCTCCCTCTCTCCCTCCCTCTCCCATCCCTCTCTCTCTCCCTCTCCCTCTCCCCCCTCTCCCTCTCTCTCTTCTCCTCCTCTCTCTCTCTCCCTCCCTCTCCCATCCCTCTCCCTCTCTCCCCCCTCTCCCCCTCCCTCTTCCCCTCCCCCTCCCCCTCTCCTCCCCCCCTCCTTGGCCCAGACGTCACCCCCAGCTTTCCTGTTTGATTGTGGGGGGGCTGGGACCAGGGCCAAGGATGTCAGTCATGGGGCTGACCTCCCTCCAGTGCACGCGATGGTTGCTCTACCAGAGGGGAGGTAAAGCATCTACAGTGTCGGGCAACCATCATGTCTTCATTTAGGAAGACAGTTTACTGAGTTCTTTGAAAGAGTTACAGAGGGAGGGAGAGAGAGAGAGAGAGAGAGGGAGAGAGGGAGAGAGAGAGCGAGAGAGGAAGAGCGAGAGAGAGAGAGAGAGGTCTTCCATCCGCTGGGTCACTCCCCAGATGGCCGCAACGGCCGGAGTTGCGCCGATCCGAAGCCAGGAGCTCCATCCGGGTCTCCCACGCGGGTGCAGGGGCCCGAGGACTCGGGCCATCGTCCACTGCTCTCCCAGGCCACAGCAGGGAGCTGGTTGGGACATGGAGCAGCCGGGACTCGAACCGGCGCCCACGTGGGATGCCGGCACCACATACGTGGCTTAACCCGCTCTGCCACAGCGCCGCCCCTCAAAGCCCTTTTGGCACCAAACTACATCGCCTACCTCTCCACTTCCTTCCCAAAGCCCCCAGACGCACCTGCGCACGGTTCATCCCTCAGTGGCTCAGGAGGGAGTGGGCGTGGCCACGGCGCCCTGGAGCGCTGACCACAGGCAGCCAGAGCGGGGGCGCCGGGGTCCTATCCGGGTCGCCGTGGGAGGCGGGCGGACGCGGGTGGACGCAGGCGGAGGTGGGCTCGGCCCTCGCTCTGGGGCTGCACAGCCCTTCCTCGCCTGGGCCCCGCGTCCCCGTCTGTGCAGTGGGCGGGATCTGTGCCAGCAGGAGGAGCCCTCGCTGGGGGCAGGCGTGGGGGGCGAGAGCCCGGGGCCCTGGTCCCCTCGGACCCTCACTCGCTCACCCGGGGAGTGGGCGCGACGTCAGGGCCTGGGGGAGCGGGTGCCAGCCGGGGTCCACACGCGCCGGCGCTGAGGCTGTGGCGCAGCGGGTGAGGCCGCCGCCTGCTCCTGGGTCACCTGCATCCCGCGTGGGCGCCGGTTCGAGTCCTGGCTGCTCCACTTCCGGTCCAGCTCTCTGCTGCGGCCTGGGAAAGCAGTGGACGATGGCCCAGGTCCTTGGGCCCCTGCACCTGCCTGGGAGACCCGGATGGAGCTCTGGCGGATGCGGCCATCTGAGGAGTGAACCAGCGGATGGAAGACCTCTCTCTCTCCCTCTCTCTCTCTCTCTCTCTCTCTCTCCCCCCCTCTCTCCGTAACTGCCTTTCAAATAAATATTTTAAAAATTTCAAATGGGAAGAAGAGGAAATTTAAAACATGCCAAACCCATGGGCCAGCATGGGCATTCGACACTCTCATCATCGGATTGTGTTCTGTGGTGAGCCATGGCCCTGGAACATTCTAGAACATTCTAGAACAGGGCTGCTCAGCCAGGGAGGACTGGTTGGTACCGGCGCTTGGCCATGTCTGGGGGTGGCTGTCACAGGGCTCGGGGGGTGCTGTTGGCGTGGAGTGGGTGAGTACCAGGGATGCGGCCAGCACTCTGCAGGGCCAGGGTCCCCCCCAGGGCCATCTGGCCCCAGACGGCCACATGGGGGGGGGTTGGACACACTTCTCCAGCCACACAAAGATTCTAATTTCTGCACTTAATGAAAATGAAATGAGAGATGCATGTTTTGGCCACTGCGCTGGGCAGCGCCGACTTGCAATGTGGCCCAGGGGGCAAAGAACACGCGTGGGCCTCCCCACCCCCACTTGCGCGCGGCTGGTGCTGCCGGTTGCGGTTCCACCTGCGTCCACACGGGGGCAGCGTCTCCCAGCATCTGGCGGCGCCGTGGGCGATGCGGGAAGGGAGCCCGCGCTCCCCCAGCTTGGACAGGCTGGGCCGGCCCCCGCCGCACGCGGTTCCTTGGATCCCCAGGGACCTGTCACCCGAGACCCGCTGCCTTGCGCGGGCCGTGACCCCTGCTGCCTGCCGCTGTGGACGCTGGGGCCGCCCTGCGCATTGCGGGGTGTAGGGCAGCGTCCCCGGCTCCCCCCTGCACCGGGGCACCCCTGTCTGACGCCAGAGCTGTGGCTGGACGTGGTTCCGTGTCCCCGGGGGCATCCACGCAGCAGGAATGTTCCAGCGGCTGTACACGTGCAGGATTTGCACACTTAAAATATTTACATGTTTGAAAGGCAGAGTGAGAGAGAGAGAGAGAGAGAGAGGTCTCCCATCCGCTGGGTCACTCCCCAAGTGGCCACAATGGCTGGAGCTGTGCCGAGCCGAAGCCAGGAGCCAGGAGCTCCCTCCGGGTCTCCCACGCAGGTGCAGGGGCCCAGGGACTCGGGCCATCTTCTACTGCTTTCCCAGGCCACAGCAGGGAGCTGGATGGGAAGTGGCGCAGCCGGGACTCGAACCGGCGCCCCAGGTGTAGGCTGCACCGCAGTGCCGCCCCTTTCCCGCTGGTTGTGGCCTGGCATCTTCATCCAGTTCCGGTGAGTAAAGGCTCAGCGCGCGCTCAAGGAGAGCAGCCGGGCAGAGGCCGCGAGGGGCAAGGGCTCCGACAGCGTCCGCTCGCGTCAGCCAGGCGGGGGCGCGCGTGTGCTGGGGGAGACCCCCGCCTGGGACGCGCAGCCTGCAGCACGGGGCCCGGGTTCGAGGCTCGGCTCCCTGCCGATGGCCTGGGGGCAGCCCTGACGGCCCAGGCTTGGGCCCTGCACCTGCGCGGGAGACCCGGATGTAGCTCCTGGCCGTGGCCTGGCCCAGCCCTCGCGTCTCGTTTGATTGGCACTCGGCCACACCCCCTCGTGGAGTTGTCCCCCCCCCCCCCCCGGCGGCTTCTCTTCCTCCCGCGTGGACGCGGGGCACGGTCTGGCCTTTGCCACGGGGCTTGCCGTCTGCTTGGCACAGTTTTTGCCCGTCCTGCGCGCTGGACCCCTCCCCCCGCTCTGGCGGGCGTGGTTCACTCCCCAAATGCCCACAGCAGCCAGGCGGGAGCCGGCACCGCAGCCCCCCGGGTGCGCATGCGCCGGGAGCTGGCTGAGATGGGGCCAGGCGCCCCCGCAGAGGCCGCTGACCCTCGCCCCCTCAGGCTGCCGGCCTGCCTCGCCCTGGCCTTGGACCCCTCATAAAACCCGGCTCCTCCGGGTCCAGGAGGCCACGGCCAGGGGCAGGGAGGGGCGGTCTGTGCTTTATCTCCGGGGCCTCTGGGTGGGGCAGCCGGGCTCAGACTATCTCCTGCGCCCCCTCCTGCCCTCTCCCTGCGGGCACTGCTGGACCCTGACCCCCACACACTGCTTGTTTGTCACATTTTGTTTGAGAGGCAGAGTTAGAGAGAGAGACAGAGAGAGAGAGAGAGAGAGAGAGAGAGAGAGAGAGAGAGAGAGAGAGAGAGAGGTCTTCCATTCGCTGGTTCGCTCCCCGGATGGCCACAATGGCCGGAGGTGGGCTAGGCGGAAGCCAGGGGTCAGGAGCTCCATCCAGGTCTCCCACACCGGTGCAGGGGCCTGAGGACCTGGGCCATCGTCCACTGCTCTCCCAGGCCACAGCAGGGAGCTGGACCGGAAGTGGAGCAGCCGGGACTCGAACCAGCGCCCATGTGGGATGCTGGTGCTGCAGGCAGAGGCTTAGCCCACTCTGCCACAGCGCCGGCCCCATCCCCTCTGCTGCCCCCTGCACCAGGCTCAGCTGCAGCCCCAGGGGTACCCAGAGCCCCTGTAGCGAGCACTGTGGTCGGTGGGTTAAGTCCTCGCCTGCCACAGCGGCGTCACGTAGCAGGGCGCAGGTTCAAGTCCCGGCTGCTCCACTTCCGATCCAGCTCCCTGCTGTGGCCTGGGAGAGCAGTGGACGATGGCCCAGGTCCTCGGGCCCCTGCACCCGCGGGGGAGACCCTGAGGGAGCTCCCGGCTCCTGGCTTCAGTCTGGCCCAGCGCCATCCGTTGTGGCCATTTGGGGAGTGACCAGGGGATGGAAGACGTCTCTGTGTGTCTCCCTCTGCCTTTCTTTATTATTTATTGATTTGAAAGGTAGGCACGCAGGTGCACACGCACACACACGCGTGCACACGCACGCACACGCATGCACACAGACACGCACACACAGACACAGGTGCCCCGTCTGCTGGGTCACTCCCCAGATGGCCACCATGGCCAGGGTCGGGCAGGCTGAGGCCGGGAGCCAGGAGCCCTCCACTGCCGTCCCAGGGCCTTCAGCAGGGAGCCGGGTCGGACGCAGAGCAGCCGGGACTCGAACCGGCGCCTCGGGCGGCTGCCTCTGCTGCTAACCACAGCGCCGGCCCAAACTCTGCCTATGCAGTGAGCAAACGGCCGAGTGCAGCTTCGTGGGTCAGCGCCGGAACTTTCTCCTGTGCACCCACTTATTGAGTGCCTACTGCACACCAGGGGGAGGCGGTGGGGGAGCCAGGAGTGAGATAAGGTGACAGGCGCGGCTCTGCCTGGGGGGGGGGGGCAGCCGGGATGGGCGGGCGCCCCCCGACCGGGTTTTTCCCTGTGTCCCCAGCTGCAGGTTCTGGGCGAAGGGCGTTGATGGATGTGCGGGGTGTGGTGGGGGGAGCTCAGGGGCCCCCTGCCCCGGCTGGGCTCATCTGATCAAGCAATAAATGCAGACTTCGACCGGCCCCCCACACCCTGATGGGCAGATAGGGGAGGCCAGGGTCCCCCCGGGGGAGACTTCGCCCTCTGGGGGGTGAGCACCTGCTGGGTGCCTGGCCCGGCTGTGGGCTCCTGCGGAGGGGCGGGGCAGCGCTCCCCTACTGGATACTTCGTAGCTCCCTGCCCGGGGCCGGCCGGGGCGCCCTGCTCTGGCTTCTCACACGTTTTCATGGTTCCCAAATACTGTGTTTTTATTTATTTAGTTAGTTAGTTAGTTTTTTAAAATTTCAGCTTGTAGGGGCCGGCGCAGTGGCCTAGGGCGTTCAGCCGCCGCCTATGACCCTGACATCCCCCATGGGCGCCGGTTCGAGTCCCTGCTGATGCTGTCTGCTGGTCAGGGCTGGGCCAGGCCAAAGTGAGGGGCTGGGGCTCCCTCCGGGGCTCCCGCATGCGTGGTGGGGGACCCAGCTCCTCCGGCCAGCGCTGCTGCCTCCCAGGGTGCGCGTGAGCAAGGGCTGCAGAGCAAGGGGCACAGGGACCCCCAAGAGGCCACTTAACCTCTGCGCTGACCGCCAGTCCCGCTCCCCCCCCAAGTCATGTTGAGCTGATGGGCGGCACCCAGACGAGGCAGCCAGACGAGGCTGACCATCACCGGACTTCCTCAAGTCCCGTTCTAGGGGACCCAGCCGGACCGGGTCGGTTAAAAGGGTTCAGGCGGGACCTGGTATACAGCAGGCACTGCATTAACACTCAGCCCTTGTCTGCCTACCTGTCTTCCTCTATAGGCATACCTGGTGCCACATTAGTGCCTAGCCATCCCTGGCCCACAGCTGTGTTAATGCTTGGACTGTGGCATACGCATACAGCAGGTCCCGAGCTGTTGCTCGCCCTGTCCGGTGTATACAGCAGGTGCTGCCTTCGTGCCTGGTCCACGGCTGGCATGCAGCAGGTGCCTCGTTAGTGCCTGGCCTTGTGTCAGGTGTGCAGCACGTGCTGCGTGAATGCCCAGTATACAGTAGGTGGCCCATGAACGCTTCGTCCAGGACCGCCCCCGAGTGCGTCCGAGGAGAGCCGAGCGGCGCCGAGCCGGCCGCCGGGTCCGCCACGTTCCCACAATCCCGGGCGGCCCCGCCCCGCAGCCCGGCCGCGCGTCCCCTTCCCACGTCGGCGCAACCTAACCGCGGCGCCCCGCCCCCCGCGCCAGGCCCCGCCCAGGCCGGCGCCCTGAGGCCCGCCCCCGCCGCGCGCGCCGGGCCGCCGGCTCCTCCCATTGGCTGCCCCGCCTGCCCGTCGCCGCCGCGCCCGCCGCGGGCTAGGTTGTGCGGCGCTGGCGCTCGGTCGCGGCGGCTGCGGTTGGCGGCGGCGGCGGCGGCGGCGGGGCGCGGGCGCGGGCGCGGGCGGGTGCGCGGCCGGCGCGGCCCGAGTAGAGGCCGGCGGCGCGCGGGCGGCGGCGGCGGCGGCGGCGGGGCCGGCCCGGGCCGAGGCCGAGGCGGGCGGCGGCGGCGGCGGCTCCGGCCGGGGCGGCGGGGCGCGGGGGCGGCCGGGGCCGGGGCCGGGGCCGGGACGATGACTCTGGAGTCCATGATGGCGTGCTGCCTGAGCGACGAGGTGAAGGAGTCGAAGCGCATCAACGCCGAGATCGAGAAGCAGCTGCGGCGGGACAAGCGCGACGCGCGGCGGGAGCTCAAACTGCTGCTGCTCGGTGAGTGCGGGCGCCGGGCCGCCGGGGGTCCCCGCGAACCTGTCCGAGCGCCCAGCACCTGCCCCGGGCGCGCAGCACCTGCCCCGGGCGCGCAGCACCTGCCCCGGCCCCCAGAACCTGCCGTCCTGTCCCCCAGCACCTGCCCGGGCCCCCAGCACCTGCCGTCCGGTCCCCAGCACCTGCCCCGGGCCCCCAGCACCTGCCGTCCTGTCCCCCAGCACCTGCCCGGGCCCCCAGGTCTCCCAGCACCTGCCCAGGCGCCCAGCACCTGCCGTCCTGTCCCCAGAACCTGCCCGCGGGTCCCCGAGAACCTGCCGTCCGGTCCCCAGCACCTGCCCCGGGCCCCAGAACCTGCCGTCCTGTCCCCAGCACCTGCCCGGGCCCCCAGCACCTGCCGTCCGGTCCCCAGCACCTGCCCGGGCACCCAGCACCTGCCGTCCGGCCCCCGAGAACCTGCCCCGGGCCCCCAGAACCTGCCCCGGGCGCCCCAGCACCCGCCGTCCGGTCCCAGAACCTGCCCCGGGCGCCCCAGAACCTGCCCACGGGTCCCCTAGAACCTGCCCCGGGTCCCCCAGCACCTGCCGTCCGGTCCCCCAGAACCTGCCCGCGGGTCCCCCAGAACCTGTCCCCGTCACTGCCCCGGCTCTGCTGTCCAGCCCGGGCCCCCAGGTCTCCCAGAACCTGCCCGCGGGTCCCCTAGAACCTGCCGTCTGGTCCCCCAGATCCTGCCCCCGGTGCTGTCCCCGGTTCTGCTCCCTGCTCTGCTGACCAGGCCGGGCCCCCGCGTCCCCCAGAACCTGCCCCCGGCGCTGCCCCGGCTCTGCTGTCCAGCCCGGGCCCCGGGTCCAGCAGAATCTGCTCCCCGCTCGGGGCAGACCCCGGGGCCACGTGTAGCCCACTCGCCTCCTGGCAGGTGCAGCGGGCCTGCCCCCTCCAGAGACCCTCTGGGCTCCCCCGACCCCGGCCTCTGAGGGGAACCCCGGGCCAAGCGCCCTGCGGGAGGAGCCGACCCCTCCCACCTGGCCAGGTGGACCCCAGCCTGGCCCAGGTCTCGGCGGGAGCCGGGGCGCTGCTGTCCCGAGGAGTGGCCCCCACTCCCAGCTCTCCCGCCCCGCCCCTGTCTCCAAGGCGCACCTGTTCCTGGGAGCCAGGGCGCCCGTCTGTCATGTGTGTTGTCACCTCAAATAAGGAGCCCGTAGGGGTTTACAAAACAGAGGCCCCCACCTCTCCGGAGGGCGCACACGGGGTGGGGGTGCCCCCAGGCGTGGCCCTGGCCGGGGGAGCGCAGCTCTGGTCTGTCTGCGCAGGGTCCCGTCCTGAGGTTGGCACTGAGGGCGCCAGACACTTGTGGGGGCCCCACATGGCACTGGGGGACAGCCTGGCACTGGGGGACAGCCTGGCACTGGGGACAGCCTGGCACTGGGGGACATAGCGGCAATGGGGGACAGCCTGGCACTGGGGGACAGCCTGGCACTGGGGGCAGCCTGGCACTGGGGGACAGCCTGGCACTGGGGGACAGCGCGGCACTGGGGGGCAGCCTGGCACTGGCCGGCTCCTGCAGCCGGTGGTGGGCTGTGGGGTGGGCGTTAGCGAGGACCTCGGTCGTGAGGATGTGAGGACAGCCTGGCCCCGTGGCCCTGTGGCCTCCAGCCCCCGCCCCACCCCCACCCCCTCTCCTGCCCACACCCAGGCTTGGAGCCTGCGCTTTGGACTTGAGGCTGACTGGGGTTCAGGGGCGCAGCCCAGTGCTGATGGCCCAGCCCTCACCCTCCCGCCCCGTGGGAACCCCTGCCTGACAGGGGGTGGGGTGGGGGGTGGGGAGTGTGCGCACGTGCGGGAGGCCGCTGCGTCCAGGAGTGGCCAGCGGGCAGCCGGGCAGAGGATATGGGCTCGCGGGCCCCCGGGCCCCCCACAGACGCCCCAGGAGCACACGCGGGCCAGGCCCTGAGCCTTGCCAGCCAGAGAGAGACCCCCCCCCCCGGGAAACCTCCCACCCGAGCAGCCTCGGGCCCAGAGCCGGCCCTGCGTGTGCTGCCGGACCCGTCTGCGGGGGGCAAGTTGAGGGTGGGCTCAGGTTGCCCTGGTGCAGGGCTGTACCGGAGGCTGTGCGGGGTTGGCTACGCCCCCGCCCCCCGCCCCTGCCCCGTGCCCCCGCCCCCGCAGCTGCGCCCCAGTCCCCACCCCTGCCCCCACTCCCGCGCCCCTGCCCCTGCCCCCCGCGGCTGCGCCCCTGCGGCACCTGAGGGCAGGTGTGGGGCTCCCTCCAGAAGCCCACCTCCCCAGGCTGCGGGAGCTCACGCCTGCGGGCCGGGGGGGGGGTCTCCAGTGCCCCTGCGGGGGACCGTGGGTGCTTCTCTGGTCCCGAAGCCCTTCCCCCCGGACTCTGCTGCTCACGGCCGGGTTCCAGCCGCTGTGGACTTGGGGGCCGGGTCCTTCCCTGGGGCGGGACCGCGTCCCGGCCGCCGTCAACTCCATGCATGGAGGTCGCCTCGCGACAGCCGCGGGTGACACCCAGGATCCCTTGGGAGGCGGGACCAGTGTTGCTTCCTGTGTTTTAAGATTGATTGATGGATTTGAGGAGCAGAGTTACAGAGCCAGGTCCTCCATCCGCTGGGTCACTCCCCAAGTGCCCGCGATGACCGGGGCTGGGCCGGGCCACAGCCAGGAGCCGGGACCGCTGCCTTCCCAGGCGCACTAGCAGGGGGTGGGGTCGGAAACGGAGCAGCCGACTGGAACCGGCTCCCACGTAAGCCGGCGGCGGCGCCGTGTGCGCGCCTCCGCCAAGCGGCAGCGTGGACAGCGTGAGACGCGTGGCTCGCCCTAGATTGCTTGGTCGTGAATTTCTATTTATTTCATTGATTATTTGAAAAGCAAAGCGACGGAGACGCAGGGCGCTCCCGTCCGCTGGTCCACGCCCAGATGCCGGGGCCGCCAGGGCTGGGCCAGCCCGAGCCAGGGGCTCCGTCCGGGTCCGGGGCGGAGCGCGGTGCGCGTGGCGTCCTGACGCTGGGCCGGGCGCTCGCGCCGGCTCAGGGGAACCCTCCTTGGTGCCGCCAGAGCCCTCCGTGTGTGCGCAGCCCTCGGCACACGGATGCGGATCCGCACGCGTGACTCGCGGGTGGCGCACGCTGTTGAGCCTGCGTGCCAGGCGCTGCCCCCCTGCCGCGTGCGGGCCCCACGGGAGGTTCGGGCTGTGGGAACCCCGCCCGGGGAGGCCCCTGCTCCGTCCCTCACAGGTTTGTGGTTGGAGAGCTCGGGCCTTCCGTGGGAGCCCCGCCCGGGGAGGCCCAGCGCCGGCCTGGCTGTGCTTCTAAATAAAGCTGCCTCGTGCGGGGCTTCCTGTCTGCCCTGCACGGCCCCACCGGGCCGGGGAGAGGCCGGGATCCGGCGTGGGGTGGGTGTGGCGGGGCAGGCCACGGCTGAGCTCCCTGCGTGGCCTCCCCGGGCCGGGCTCGTGGCCCGGGTCCTCCCGAGTGTTCACGTTCACCGTGGGCTGGCGGGGCTGCGCCCTGGGGAGGGGCGGGTCAGGGCCCCGGTGGCGCCGTCGCGGCCGCGTGTGCGGGGCTCTGAGGCTTGTCCCCCGGGGCCTCCTGCCCCGGCCGGCTCGGCCGCTGTGGTCGGAGCAGGGGAAGCGCTTCCCGCCGATATTTAACCACAGGGGCTTTCGCTTTCTGATTGCCAGGGCGTCGGGGCGGAGCGAGCGGCCGCGTGTCCCTCACCAGTGGACGGAGGGGGGGACCCCCGCAGGGTGCCCCTGCCTGTGGAGTGGGGCCGGGCCGGGCTCTGGGCCTCGTGGAGTCGCTGTCCCCGGGGCCTGCGGTTGGGGGCACAGGTGCATCCCCGGGGCCTGGCCCAGACCCCCTCTGCCTGCATCGAGGGCCCAGCTGGCTTTTCACTCTGGTGACTTCCACCAGGGCACGGGTGGACGGGGCGGCCAGCCCTTCCTGGCCCGGGCAGGTTTGGGCGCCGGGGATGCTGGTTCTGAGCCCTTAGCCGCCCCCGCGGCTGGCACTGTAGGTCTGCGTCTCGCTTTCCCCAGGGTGGCAGACACGTGCACCTGGTCAGGACGCACGGCCGTGGGCTCCGGGCCCATAGTGCACCTGGTCAGGACGCGCGGCCGTGGGCTCCGGGCCCGTAGTGCACCTGGTCAGGACGCGCGGCCGTGGGCTCCGGGCCCGTAGTGCACCTGGTCAGGACGCGCGGCCGTGGGCTCCGGGCCCGTAGTGCACCTGGTCAGGACGCGCGGCCGTGGGCTCCGGGCCCGTAGTGCACCTGGTCAGGACGCGCGGCCGTGGGCTCCCGGGCCCGTAGTGCACCTGGTCAGGACGCGCGGCCGTGGGCTCCGGGCCCGTAGTGCACCTGGTCAGGACGCGCGGCCGTGGGCTCCGGGCCCGTAGTGCACCTGGTCAGGACGCGCGGCCGTGGGCTCCGGGCCCGTAGTGCACCTGGTCAGGACGCGCGGCCGTGGGCTCCCGGGCCCGTAGTGCACCTGGTCAGGACGCGCGGCCGTGGGCTCCCGGGCCCGTAGTGCACCTGGTCAGGACGCGCGGCCGTGGGCTCCCGGGCCCGTAGTGCACCTGGTCAGGACGCGCGGCTGTGCCTCCCGGGCCTGTCTGTGGGGTGGGCTGCCCCTCTGGTGCTGTGGACGTGGGGGCAGCTTGTGGTCTGCGCACTGCAGGACGTGGGGCGTCGTCCCTGGCCCTGCCCTGCCAGGAGCGCCGCCAGACCCCCATGAGCCCCTGCGACTTCTCTGGCTCCGTAGGTCCCTCTGCCAGGGAGGGGAGGGGGTGCTCTGTCTCGGGGCTCCGCAGCCCCTGCCTCCACCCCTCCCCCATCCCTTCGCGGTGGGCGGTGTGGAAAGCGACGTCCAGCCCTAGTTTCTCTCCTGACGGGACGGTGGCCTCGGGGCGCGCGCTGGGAGCCTGGGGGGAGCTGGCCCGGCGCAGCCGCCCACGGCCCTGAGAGGCAGTGGCCGAGAGCTGGCGCTCGTCCCTCCCAGGGCTCGGCTTTCCCTTCTGTGGGATGGAGCCGATCGCCCCGACTTTCCCAGGTGGCCATTGCGAGGCCAGGGGTCACGGCGGGCGGGGCCACGGCGGCCTGGCCCGCTGAGCCTCGGCTTCGTTACGGGTTCTGACCCCCAGGGCTGGCCTGAGCTGCGACCCGGCATCCGGGGCGGCACTGGAGGGGCCGGGCGCTGACCGTCGCCCTCCCTGCAGGCGCTGGGGGTTCCGGACCAGAGTGGGGTCCGGGCTTCCTGGTGCCCGAGTGTGCCCCCCATGGATGGTCTCCTCCCAGCCTCTGTGCTGGTGGGGGGCGAGCTGGGCAGGCGGGCCTCCTGCCAGGTGTCCCGTCTCGGGGACACAGCTGGGTGGTGAGCTCGGCCCTGCCGAGGCTGCGCGGCCCGGGGGCCCTGGGGCTGCTGGCGTCTCCCAGCGGCTCCCGGCAGTTGCGATGGTGCCGCCGGCACTGGGGGACCCTCTGCGGGGTTCCTCCCTCGGGCCGGGCTGACCAATAAGGAGACCGCATCTGTGCGCGGCCAGCAGCTGGTGGCCGTGCGGCCTCAGTCTTGCCAGCGTCCAGTGGGAGCCGCGGGTAGGTCCCTGCCCGGCCTGGGCGCTGGCTCCACTGGCACCTGTCCGCCCGCGCCGGTCTCAGCTGGATCATGGCTGCTGCACGTGCACGTCTGGGTGGTCCGGCCTCGGGACCCCCGTTCTGCAGCGTCTGGCTCGGGGGCCTGGCCAGGAGGCCACCTCAGGCCCAGGACTGACACGGGAACTCAGGGTGTGGTGCTGACCTCAGCCCTGGGGTCCGCGGACACCGACAGCCCTGCCGGCTCTGCACGGCGCCGCCTCCTTCCCGCAGGCTGGCTGGGCACAGTCTGTGCACCCCGGCAGGTGTCCCCTTGGGTGGGGGTTCCCTTGCTGGACCCCCGTGCTGCACCCCAGGGTCAGCAGGGGCCGTGGCCCGGCGTCGCGTCTGCGGGGTCCGCACAGGCTGCTCAGGCCCCGTGGGCTGGGGGTCCTCCCCGAACCTTGTTCTGGGGGAGCTGGGCTGGTGAGGGGCAGGGGGTGTGGGGGCCGGGGCTCTGGTGAGCGGCTGTGGGCGTGGCCACGTTGTCCGCACCGCGAGCTGCTGAGGCGGGAGAGGCCGTGTGCCGCACGGCTGCCCCTGCACGCCTCGAGGGACGTGGGGGGACCAGCTGTGCCCTCGGGAGCCGGCCCTCCCTGTACTGCCCGGCCCGTGGGGGGGCGGCTCCTGGCTGCACAGGGGGGCTCTGGCGGGGCCTCCCCAGCCCAAGGGGGCATCTTCTGGCCGTGGGCGTGGCATGGGCGCTGGCCTGCTGGTCCCCTCTGCAGACGCGGGCTGTGTGTGGCGGCTCCGTCCCTCCCGCTGCCAGTCGCGTGCACGGGTGGACGCCGCCGCACTGCGCTAACTGTCCACCTGCCGCGGGCCTCGTGCCGTGCACGGGCAGTCGGGCCCTGTCTCTGTCTGGCAGGTGTTCCGGCGCTTGTGGGCCCGGGCGGCCTGTGGCCTGCAGTGACCCCGGGCCAGGTGGGTCAGGAGGGCGGCTGCCCGCTGGGAGCAGCCATGGAGCCGGGAGCCAGTGCGGCCACGGCTGGGTGCCCACCGCGCGCGGGTGGTGTGGCCAGCCCAGGCGCTGCCCAGAGCCTCGCCCTCGGCCTGGCACGGCCAGCTCCACCGTGGCCGAGTGCCCTGGGGCCGCGGGAACCCTGGGCCGTCTGGGCCTGGCTGGCTCCCGGCCTTGGCTCCACGTGGGGACAGAGCCGCCGGGCTGTGTGCGCGGAGGTCGCGACCCCAGCACTGCTGCCCGTGTCCACTCCCCTCCTCCCGGGCATCCCCAGGCGCCGTCCGTCCTCAGCGTGTGCGGGCCGGGGCACGAGGCCGCGGAGCCTGGCCCGCCCAGAGATGGGCGCCCTGGGCGCCCGTGAGGCGACAGCCCCTTCCTGGGGACCCCGCGGGTGGGCCGGGGGCGGGCCGGGGGCGGGCCGGGGCGGGGCTCAGTGCGCTCCGGCCCCGCCCCCAGGCACGGGCGAGAGCGGCAAGAGCACGTTCATCAAGCAGATGCGCATCATCCACGGCGCCGGCTACTCGGAGGAGGACAAACGCGGCTTCACCAGGCTGGTCTACCAGAACGTCTTCACCGCCATGCAGGCCATGGTGCGCGCCATGGACACGCTGCGCATCCTCTACAAGGACGAGCACAACAAGGTGAGGGCGGGGCGCCGGGGGCGGGGGGCGGGGCGGCAGGGGGCGGGGCGCCGGGGCGGGGCGCCGGGGGCGGGGCGCCGAGGGGCGGGGCAGGGCGCTGGGGGCGGGGCGGGGGCAGGGCGGCAGGGGGCGGGGCGGGGCGGCCAGGGGGCGGGGCGGCCAGGGGGCGGGGCGCCGGGGGCGGGGCGGGGCGCCGGGGGCGGGGCGGGGGCGGGGCGGCGGGGGGCGGGGCGCCGGGGCGGCCAGGGGGCGGGGCGGCCGGGGGCGGGGCGGGGCGCCGAGGGGCGGGGCGGCGGGGGGCGGGGCGCCGGGGCGGCCAGGGGGCGGGGGGCGGGGCGGCCAGGGGGCGGGGCGCCGGGGGCGGGGCGGCCAGGGGGCGGCGCGCGCCCCTGCGCGGTGTCCCGGGTGCGCTCCTGTGCCCGCCGACGGGAGCCGTCCCGTCCCTTCCCGCCGCGCGGCCGCTGTGGCTGCTGGGGCCGGGAGCTTCCGTGGGCGGCGTCCGTGTGGACGGGGTGCGTGTGTAGACAGGTCTCTGGATGGGGGTGTGGGGGTGGAGTTCTGGTCAGGGTGCGGGCACCCGTGAGCCCTGCAGGGTCCGCCTCGCTGTCGGCTTTGCCCTGCGGCCCTGGTTCGGGGGAGGGGTTTGCCCCGTTTCTGGTGTCACCGGGTGCGTGCTGGCTCGGAGGCCCCACCCCTGGGTCTGCTGCGGCCGCACTGGAGGTGGGCTGGGCTGGGGCCCTGCGCGGTGGCTGTGGGCTCCGCCGGCGCTGACCGCTCGGCGCTCCCAGGCCCGTGGGGGTCTCGGGCGAGGGGTGCAGACAGGGCTGCTGGGGACCAGGCTTCCTCGGCGCCGGTGCGTGTGTGGAGAGCCGCGCGGGGCTGCGGTCGGCGGTTCCAGCCCCGGCCCGCCGCCCCCCTCCCCCCAGGCGAACGCGCTGCTGATCCGGGAGGTGGACGTGGAGAAGGTGACGACGTTCGAGCACCGCTACGTCCACGCCATCAAAACGCTGTGGGAGGACCCGGGCATCCAGGAGTGCTACGACCGGCGGCGGGAGTACCAGCTCTCGGACTCGGCCAAGTAGTGAGTGCCCCGCCCCCCGCCACGAGGCCCCGCCCATCCCGGCCGCCTGTCCCCGCCCCCCACGAGGCCCCGCCCATCCCGGTCCCCGCCCCCGCCCCCACGAGGCCCCGCCCATCCCGGCCACCAGCCCCGCCCCCCACGAGGCCCCGCCCATCCCGGCCACCAGCCCCCGCCCCCCACGAGGCCCCGCCCATCCCGGTCCCCGCCCCCGCCCTGGGCGCCGCTGAGCCCCGCCCCGCCCCGCCCCGCCCCGCAGCTACCTGTCGGACGTGGACCGCATCGCCACCTCGGGCTACCTGCCCACCCAGCAGGACGTGCTGCGCGTGCGCGTGCCCACCACCGGCATCATCGAGTACCCCTTCGACCTGGAGAACATCATCTTCAGGTGCCCGCGCGGGCGGGGGGCGGGGCGGGGCGGGGACACGGGGCGGGGCTTCGGCCCGCGCCTGCCTCCCCCAGCGCCTGGTGGGGCACACGGTCCGGGGCTTCGCCCGCCGGCCCTCTCGCCGCCTCCCTCCCTTGCCGCGGTGGGGGCCCTCCCGGCCCTGGGAACCTGTGCCTCAGCACCCCCCCCCTGCAGACCGTGGGTCCGCCCCGGCAGGCCTGTGTGCGCGCCGGCCGGCTGCGCCCCGTTCTCTCTCTGCCTTCTCTCCCGGGGTCTGTGCCCCCAGAGTGGTGAAGCCGAGGCCCGCCGGGGCGCCCCGCCTCGCCTCTCGGTCCCCTGCCCTGCCCGGGCTCCCCCAGCGAGCGGGGGCGGGGCCGGCGGGCGGGAGCTCCCTCCTACCCCCCCCGCCCGCCGCCGCCCTCCAGCCGCGCCGTCGCCTTGCAGGATGGTGGACGTGGGCGGCCAGCGGTCCGAGCGGAGGAAGTGGATCCACTGCTTTGAGAACGTCACGTCCATCATGTTCCTCGTGGCCCTCAGCGAGTACGACCAGGTCCTGGTGGAGTCGGACAACGAGGTGCGGGCGGGGCGGGGCGCGGCGGGGCGGGCGGGGCCTGGGGGCGGGGCCTGGGGGCCGGGTGGGCGGGGCCTGGGGGGGCGAGCGCCTGCCGACCGCCGCGTCCGTCCCCAGAACCGCATGGAGGAGAGCAAGGCGCTGTTCCGCACCATCATCACCTACCCCTGGTTCCAGAACTCCTCCGTCATCCTCTTCCTCAACAAGAAGGACCTGCTGGAGGACAAGGTCCTGCACTCGCACCTGGTGGACTACTTCCCCGAGTTCGACGGTGCGCGGGGGCGGGGCCTGGAGGGCCGGGGCGGGGCCGGGGCGGGGCTGCCGGAGGACGAGGGCCTGCACTTGCACCTGGTGGACTACTTCCCCGAGTTCGACGGTGCGCGGGGGCGGGGCCTGGAGGGCCGGGGCGGGGCCTGCGGGGGCGGGGCGGGGCCAGGGCGGGGCTGCTGGAGGACGAGGGCCTGCACTCGCACCTGGTGGACTACTTCCCCGAGTTCGACGGTGCGCGGGGGCGGGGCCGGGGCGGGGCCTGGAGGGCCGGGGCCGGGCCTACGGGGGCGGGGCCGGGGCGGGGCCTGGAGGGCCGGGGCCGGGCCGGGGCGGGGCTGCTGGAGGACAAGGGCCTGCACTCGCACCTGGTGGACTACTTCCCCGAGTTCGATGGTGCGCGGGGGCGGGGCCTGGAGGGCCGGGGCGGGGCCTGGAGGGCCGGGGCGGGGCCGGGGTGGGGCTGCCGGAGGACGAGGGCCTGCACTTGCACCTGGTGGACTACTTCCCCGCGTTCGATGGTGCGCGGGGGCGGGGCCGGGGCGGGGCCTGGAGGGCCGGGGTGGGGCTGGGGGGGTTGGGTGGGGCCTGGCGGTGGGGGCGGGGCCGGGGCGGGGCTTGTGGGGTGGCCGGGCGGGCGCTCACCTGCCGCCGCCCCCAGGGCCGCAGCGGGACGCGCAGGCGGCGCGCGAGTTCATCCTGAAGATGTTCGTGGACCTGAACCCCGACAGCGACAAGATCATCTACTCGCACTTCACGTGCGCCACGGACACGGAGAACATCCGCTTCGTGTTCGCGGCGGTCAAGGACACGATCCTGCAGCTGAACCTGAAGGAGTACAACCTGGTGTGAGGGCCCGCCCGCGCCCGGAAGTGCCTCACGGCCCGGTCTCAGGTCGGTCCGAGCGCGGGCGGCTCCCCGCACTCGCACTTTGCGCACGCGCGGCCGCGCACTGAGCCAGACCCCGGCCGCCGCCGGCCCCGCCCTCCTCGTGGGTTTGGTTTTTTTTTTTTTTTTTTTGCACAATCGCGGGGGAGAGGGGGGCGCCGGCCCGGCCCCGGAGAGGACGCGGCCCCACGCGGCCCCACGGCCCCGCCGCCCCGCGCGCGCGGGGTCCCGTTCCGTGCCAAGCGTCCGCCCCGCGGCGGGAGCGGCTGGTGCTGCCCGCGGGCCCGGCTCACAAAGGGAACGGGGCCGCCGCCCGCAGCGCCCCCTGGCGGCCGCCTCCGTGCCTGCGCCGGGCTGCCCCGCCGCGCCCCGCTCGGCCCGGCCTATTTAAGTATTCGTCCGCGCCGTTTTTATCCTCGTCCGACATGCATGTGCTGTGGCCCGGGCCGGAGCCCGCACCCTGCCCCGGGGCCGCCCGAAGCCGACTTTTCGTATCTTTCTCCCGAAATGAACTGTTTTAAATTGGAATAAATTTTGTTCCTAAGCGCTGTGTCCCCCGCCTGCCTTAGCTCCCGTCCGGGGCGTGGGGGGGCGTGCGTGCACCCGCTGCGCTCAGACCCCCTCCCCCGCTCTGCGCCCGGAGGGTGGGGCCTGCGGGTGTCCACCCTGTCCTTTCTGCAGGTCTTTTTACTTGAGAGGTGGAGGGAGGGGGGGGGGGGAGAGGGAGGTCTTCCACCCGCTGGGTCACCCCCCAGTTGGCCCCAACGGCTGGAGCTGTGCCGATCGGAAGCCAGGAGCTCCATCCGGGTCTCCCACGCGGGTGCAGGCGCCCAGGGTATTGGGCCATCCTCCCCTGCTTTCCCAGGCCACAGCAGAGAGCTGGGGTGGAAATGGAGCAGCCGGGACTCGAACCCGTGTCCCTCGGGGATGCTGGTGTCGCGGGCGGTGGCCTAACCCGCTGCACCACAGCGCCGGCCCCCACTCCGTCAGTGCCGTCCGTTTCCAGAACCTTCTCCCCTTCCCGAAGAAGCTCTGACCTCAGCCCCTGGCACCCCCACCGCTCCTCTCTCTGGCTCCTCCGAGCTCTGGGCGGGGCCGCAGCCGTGTGCAGGCGCAGGTGCACATGTTCCGACGGCCCGAGCCCCCTCCCAGTCACTCAGAGGCCCTGGGGGCCAGCGCGGGGCGGGCACGGTGCTGGGCGCGGTGAAGACGGCCAGGGGAGGTGGCGCTGGCGGCTCGGGGGAGAGGACCCCAGCGAGGCGGCCGGGTGGCTGGCGCAGGGCGAGCCAATGGGTGGGCGGAGGGGGCGGGGCAGGGGATGGGGCCCACCCGGCTTGGCTGGGCTGCCCGCGAGGGGCCGGCGCCGGGCGACTGGGGTGAAGACCAAGCTGGTCCAGGCAGGTGGGGACCCGGATCCCGGACCCTCGGGTGTAGACAGGGAGGCTGCGGCAGGTGTTACGCCGCCAGTGTCCAGCAGGTGTCGCCCGAGCAGCGCCTCGCTGACCCCAGGCTCTGGCCCCGGCCGGGCGCCCTGCCTGCCCACATCCGGCCCTGGTGGGCTGGCCCAGAGGGCGCCGCAGCCCCGCCGGGGCCGCCCCAGGCCGCCCCCAGCGCCCGCTGCGGAATTCGCCGTGTCCGTGCAGAAGCGGCACCGCAGTCCCCGCACGCAGCCCGGCTGCCTCTGCGGTGCTACTGGCTCCCGACCATGCCTCGGCCTTGAGCGGCCGGGATCCGAACCCAGGCCTCCTGGTTCCCTAAGCGAGCGCCTGGGATCTTGGCCAGCCAGGCGGGCAGGGGCCGCAGCTTGCCGGGACCCGCGTCAGGAGACCCATCCCGGGTGTCGGGGTGCCGATGGAAAGTCGGGGCTGAGACCTCCCAGCCGTATGGAGGCTGCCCGCGGGACGAAGGGGGCGGGGTCCTGGGGGTCCCCTGGTGCACGGGGGGCAGCAGCCCCGAGGGTCCCCGTGGGGCGGATCTGGGGGTGATGATGGCCACGGGGGCGTGGCTGCCGCGCTCTGGGGTCACCGTGGTGGTGCGTGAGTGACAGCCTTCGGAACCTTCTCCCGGTCCCAGCCTGAAGCTGGTCCCCAGGCCCACGCCCAGACTCGGGGATCCGGGCACCGCGGGCAGCTCCCGGGAGGGGTCCTGCGCGTGGCGGCCCCGCTGGGCATGAGTCAGAGCTTCCTTTTCCAAGGGGAAAAAAAAAATGCTTCACCCCCGGATGCCCGCAGCGGCCAACGCTGGGCCGACAACTCGGAGCTCCATCCGGGGCCCTGCACCTGCTGCCTCTCTGAGAGCCGGGCCTCGAACCCAGGCCCTCCCGCGGGCGCCGGCTCCTCCGCGGGCTGCACGCATCCCACAGCCCTGAGAGGGCCATCGCCGGTCCCAGTTCAGTCCCCCGACCCCTGAGCCCCGTCCTCCGCTGCCCCCAGGGCACTGGACCGGAAGTGGAGCAGCCGCACCTGCCCGGAGCGCTGGACGGAGCCCCTCCCCCACCGGGTCCAACTCCCGGCTGTGTCCGCGCGGCCCCGCGCGCGGGAGACCCGGATGGAGCGCCTGGCTCCTGCAGCCCGGCCCAGCCCCGGCCACTGCGGCCATGTGGGGATGACCCGGCGGATGGGAGCTCGCTCTCCCGCCCCCTCTCGCTCTCCCACTCGCTCTCTGCACTTCCAACCAAAATGTTTTCTAAGAATGGAATTTAAAAAGATATTTATCTTGGTGCAAAAGTGTTGTGACGCCCGCCTGGGAGCGTCCCCCACAGCGCGTGGCCGCGGCCGTCACAGGGCGACCCCGCTCTCCCGCGCAGCCGGCCCCCACCGACCACTGTCCGTCCGGGGAGAGGGCAAGTTGCAGCGTGGGGCTGGAGGTCGGGTTCCGGAGTCGGGGCAGGGTCTGGGGTCGGGGTCCGGGCTGGGGGCAGGGTCGGGGGCCGGGGCCAGGGGTCGGGGGCAGGGGCGCTGCACGGGGTCGGGGGTGCAAATGGGGCCGGGGGCGTGGCGCGGCGCGGGGCCAGGGCCAGGGGGCAGGGCGGGGGTCGGGGTTGGCGCGGGGCCGGGTGTTGGGGTCCTGGGTCGGGGCAGGGTCTGGGGTCCAGGGTCGGGGGCCAAGGGTCAGGGTCTGGGGCCGGGGTCGGGGCGGGGTCTGGGGTCTGGGGTCGGGGGCCAGGGGTCCGGGGTCTGGGGTCAGGGTCTGGGGCGGGGGTCGGCCCGCGGCGGCCACGTGTCCGCCGTCTGCTCCTGCACTGCCAGCTGCTGTCCTGGGCGGGGAGCAGGGCCGCGCCTGCTAGCCCCGGTCACCCGCGGGGCCCCCGACCCACTTCCCGTCTGCTGGCGGTTACGAATCAGCAGAGAAAAACACCCGAAACCGCACAAGGGCGCCGGCCCGCGGGGCTCCACCCTGGCTGCGCAGCCCCCTCGGGCGGGGAGGGGGAGGGGCGCGTCAGGCCCCCCACCCCCTCGGAGCGTCCTGGGGGCCCCTGAGTTACAGGTGTCTCGGGGGAGCCAGAACTCCCCAGGGCCTCGCAGGAGCGGCCTGCACCCGACGGGGCGGGGCCCAGGCCGAGGTCCTGCACCCGCTGGGTCACTCCCTGCACGCCCACCGCGGCCAGGAGCTGCATCCGGGTCTCCTGCGGGGGTGGTGGGGGCCCCTGCGGCCCCCCAGGGTGCTGGACTCGAACTCAGGCCCTCAGGTGTGCATGGCCATCGTCGTCGTCCCTGCGGCGAGAATGTTGGCCGCGCGCGTTTCGTGGTTTGGGGCCCTGGCGCGTGTCTCCCCGGTGCCTGGTATACAGCCGGCGCTTCCTAAGGGTGGGGGTGGGGTGGGGGCTCCCTGCTGGGCAGCCCCAGGCCAGTCCTCCCGCCCTGCCTCAGTTTTGCGCATCTGTGCATGGGGACGAGGCGGGGCAGCAGGGACTCGCGGCCATGGCGGCTCCTGGTTGGCTGGGAGGAGGGAGCCAGCCCCGCGGTCACGTCCGCCGCCGAGAATGAGGAAGGAGGCGCGGCCGGGCACCGGGGCTTCGCTGGCGGCTGCGCTGCGCTCCCCGGGGCCCCGCCTCGCCTGCCCCTGGCTCCCCGGGACCTGTCGGGTCGGGTCCGGGCAGGTCGCGGGTGGGCGGGGAGCCTGGGCCTCGCCAGCTCCACCCCGCACCCGTCCCCGCCCGGTGCCCGTGGACGGGACGCTGGGGTCCCCGGAGTGAGTCCCAGAACCAGGCCGCCCGGCTCCTCCGGGGGGCCGGGGGTCCCCCCGCCATGGCCCGCTCCCTGGCCTGGCGCTGCTGCCCCTGGTGTCTGAGCGAGGACGAGAAGGCGGCCGCTCGCGTCGACCAGGAAATCACCAGGCTGCTCCTGGAACACAGGCGGCAGGTGCGAGGCGAGCTCAAACTGCTGCTGCTGGGTGAGCGGGGCCCGGGCGGGGCGCGGGGCGCAGGGGCGGGGCCGGGGCGCAGGGGCGCGGGGTCGGGGGCCCGGGCGGGGCCGGGGCGCAGGGGCGCAGGGGCGGGGCCGGGGGAGCAGGGGCGCAGGGGCGCGGGGTCGGGGGCCAGGGCGGGGCCGGGGGCGCCCGCTTCCCTCCGACCCGCCGTCCGGCCCATTCTCCGGGTGGGAAGACTGAGACCAGACCCCGGCACCTGCCCGGCAGGCCCAGCCCGCCCTACCTGTCTGAGCGCTCAGCTCAGGTGCGACACGCCCGGGCCGAGGGGGCGAGGCCGGCGCGCCCCCGCGCTCCCCCAGGGCCCAGGACTTCCGCGCTCGGCCACGGCGGGGCGGAGAGGGGGGCTTGGATGGCTGGGGTCCGTCATTTGTTCATCCACTCATTCATTCCTTCAGGGCGCCATGGAAGCCCCTGGGCGCGGGAGTGACCCCAGCACCGCCCACGGAGGCGGGCAGGGCAAGCCAATGCGCTCATTTCCGGCAGCAAAGCAGGGGGAGGGGAGGGGGAGGCCTAAGCCCGGTGGGGAGGAGGGGGCTCCCCTTTACCTTCCCGGGGGTCCTGCGAGGCAGAGACGAGAGGTGACCATCCGGTCCACCGAGTACCCGCGGCCGCTGGGACTGTGCTAAGCTGCGGAGTGTGGCAGGGGTGTGGGGCGCAGGGGGAGGGCTGGGAGTTCCACTCGGGGCTCCCCTGTGGGTGGCGGGGGCCCAGACACGGGCCGCCACAGCCCCCGCCCAGGGTGCGCATGCGCAGGGAGCTGCGGCGGGGGGGGGGCGTGGGGGTCCCAGGTGCCACCGTCCCCACTGCACCTCGCGCCCGCCCCGTGTCCGCGCGTCCCCGGTCTCCTTCCCTGCTGTGGCCTCGCTGGGCTCACCCTGGGGGTGCTGGGGGGGCGGTGTCCCGGCTCCCGTGCCTGCCCTGCACCCCCACGCCCGCCGGCCCAGGGGGCCAGCGAGGAAAGAGCGGGACCCCTGGGTTGCACCCTGACAGCCGCCGGTCGCCTCCCCACCTCCTCGGAGGGTCAGGGTCGGGGTCGGGGTCAGGGTCAGGGTCGGGGTCGGGGTCAGGGTTAGGGTCAGAGTCAGGGGTCAGGGGCAGGGTCGGGGTCAGGGTCAGAGTCAGGGGTCAGGGGTCAGGGGTGGGGTTGGGGTCAGGGTCAGAGTTGGGGGTCAGGGGTGGGGTTGGGGTCAGGGCAGGGCCAGGGTCAGAGTCAGGGGCAGGGGAGGGGTCAGGGTCGGCGTCGGGGTCAGGGTCAGAGTTGGGGTCAGGGTCGGGGGTCAGGGGCGGGGTCGGGGTCGGGGTCAGGGTCAGTCAGGGTCAGGGTCCCATTCTGAGCTTGGCGGGAGAACTGCTCTCCCATTTCATTTCCCGGGAGATAGATGGGTGCGGGGCGGCGCGGTGGCCCAGCGGGTGAGGCCGCGGCTGCTCAGCTTCCATCCAGCTCCGGGGAGCAGCCGGGGAGGCCCCAGGGCGGGCGGCCCGCCTCCCACGTGGGGACCCGGATGGAGCTGCTGGCCCAGCCCTGCTGCTGGGGACATCTGGGGTGACCCAGCGGACGGAGGAGCGCTCGCTCCCTCTCTCCCCCTCCCTCTCTCTCTCCCTCTCTCTCTCTCTCTCCATCCCTCCCTCCCTCCCTCTCTCTCTCCCTCTCTCTCCTTGTCTCTCTCTCCCTCCGTCCCTCTCCCTCTCTCCCTCCCTCCCTCCCTCCCTCCCTTCCTTCCTCTCTCCCTCTCTGTAACTCTACCTTTCAAATAAATCAGTTTTTTTTTTTTAAATCCAAGCTCTGCGGTGCCCCAGGGCCTCCAGCTGCCGTCCCTGGCGCCGCCGGTGACGTGGCTAATGCACGGACGTGTGGATGTGCAGCCGTGAGGGCCATCTTTAGAAAACGCTTAGTCAGCAGCCGGGCCGGGCGGGCCGGGGCTCCATCCGGGTCTCCCACGCGGGTGCAGGGCCCAGGGTGCGTGGGCAGGGACTCTGAGGTCCTCTGGTGCGGGCGCCTGGCCCCTGGGTACCTCCGGAGCGGGTTCTATGGCCTGTGCGGGTTCTGTGGCCTGTGCGTTTCGGGGAGGCGGCGGCCCTGCAGGAAGCCGCTGGAAATGCCCCCTCCCTGCCTGGCGCTGCCCTGGGCTCGAAGCGGCCTCCCCTCCCTGCCTCGCGTGGGCCGCTCGCGTGTTCCCTCCCCACGCAGGCTTTGCCAGCGGAGCGTGTGCACCCCACCCCGCACTCAGTCACCGCAGGCCTGGCTGCCTCGGCTCCGCGTGGGTTCCGTCCCGGTGTCGCCTCCCTGGGGGCGTTCTCCGGCCGCCCCAGCCTTCCCTCTGCTCGCGGCCAGTGGCCGGTCTCCCCGGCGCACGCGCGCGTTTGTCTGTTACCCGCGCGCGAGCCAGGGTGTGCGGTGACCTGGCCGCAGCCGGTGCCCGCCAAGTGCTTCGTGAACGAACGCAACGCGCGATCGATGGAGTGGGACCCCGGCCCGCTTCGGGAAGCCCCCGCGGAGGGGGCGGGGCGGGGCGGGGCGGGGCGGCGCGCCCCCTCCCCGTGCTGACCGCCGCCTCGCTGCCCCACCCCCCATCCCTGAAAACAGGAATTGAATCCAGGAGTTGTTTTCTTCCCCTTGGGGATGGCGCAGAGCGGCGTGGGGGCGCGCAGGGGGCTAGGGCCCCGCTCGACGCCCGCGTCCCAGGCTGGAGCGCTGCTCCGGGCCCACCCCGCCCCCTGCTGAGGGCCTGGGAGGCGCGGGGAGGGTCCAAGGGCCAGCCCCTGCACCCGCGTGGGAGACCCGGAGGGAGCTCCTGGCTCCCGGCTTCGGCCCGGCCCAGCCCCGGCTGTTGAAGCCGCGCTAACTCCGCCATTCCAACACCTGAGATAACTTGAACAGGGCGCCAGCCCTTGGCACGGCTGGGAAACTGAGGCAGGGGCGGGCCTTGTCCAGGCTCCTCCCACGGCCAGGATTCGCGCCTGGGGTCCGCGGAGGCCCTGGGCCTGGGGCAGACGCGACGCGTGGGGCCTGGCCCGGTTGCTTCCCCTTCCCGACAGCTGGGTCCACTTCCCCTCCGTCCCCCGGGAGGAAGCGGCCTCTTCCCGTGCGGGCCGCATGACAGGTGCGACGGCGGCGGCCCCCGCCTGCCCCCAGGCCGGGCCTGGTGGGGTCCCCGGGGAGTCCTGCCCTCTGGGGGACAGCCGAGGCCGCGGGACTCTGTGGCTTCCCGCTGGCCACAGAAGTGTCCGCAGAGTGTCTTCATCCACTCGAGAGGCGGGGAGAGACAGCCGCTGGGGCGCTCCGCAGTGCCCACACAGCTGGGCTGGGCCAGGCGAGGCCAGCGCCAGGAGCTGCATCGGGGTCTCCCCCGCCGGCCCGGCAGCCCTGGGCCCCGTCACTGCAGGGCCCCACCCCACTCCGGGGTGCCCCCAGCACTGTGCGGTGCCCCGCGGGTCACGCGCCGCTCTGACCCTGTGCAAGGGGCCAGAGGGGGCCGGGCCCGGGCGGGCGGGCGGGAGGGAGGGGTGAAACCACCGGTTACAGCGGGGCTCCCGTCAATCAAGCCAGGCCCCACCCCTCGCCCCCCGCAACGCCAGGGTGTGCAGTGTGCAGGGAACCCAGAGGGTTCCCGCGCCGCCGCCGTCAGCCTCCCTGCCCGCGGGGGGCCCCACGCGCGTCCCACCCCCCAGCGTCGGTGCGGACGCGCGCTGCCCTCGGCTTTGATCCCCGCGGAGAAGTCTTATTCTGGAACATTCTTAGACCCCTGCAGGAGAGCCCCGGCGGCCCGCCCCTCCCCGCGAGTGGCCCCCACCCCAGGCTGCGTGCGTTCAGTCCCAACCCTAAGGCTGTGCACCTGCACCCCACGGGCACAGCGGCGCGTCCTGGCGGCGCATGCGCGAGGCAGACCCCCAGCCCAGCCCCGCACACGGCTGGGCCCACGCAGGCCGCCCGTCTGTGCGCCGATGGACACGTGGATGACAGCCGGACAGGCGGCATGGACAGACAGATGAGGGACAGGTGGAGATGGAGCAGGCAGTAGTAATGGATGACCGATAAACCGTGACCGCGATAGGTAGCAAGTACGGGGTGGGGTAGAATGATTGATACGGGTGATTGACAGGTGATGGGTGATGGGCAGGGGGCAGACGCAGACACTGAGAACGGGCGGGTTAGAAACAGATGCGTGACGCGGGCGGGCTGAGACGGCGGACACGTCACACACGCACAGGTAGGCCTGTGGGTGCTCCTACACCGGGGCATCGTGGTATCCGTGTTGGTTACGCGTCCACACCCGTGCTGCTGCGGCCACCTCGCAGACCTGGGACCTGTGGTGTTTTAATATGGGGGCCGGCGCGGTGGCCTAGCGGGTGAAGCTGCCGCCTGCAGCGCTGGCCTCCCGCACGGGTGCCGGTTCAAGTCCCGGCGGCTCCACTTCCGGTCCAGCTCCCTGCTGTGGCCTGGAAAAGCAGTGGACGATGGCCCGAGTGCTTGGGGCCCTGCACGTGCGTGGGAGACCCGGATGGAGCTCCTGGCTCCGGCCTGGCCCAGCCCCAGCTGCTGTGGCCATTTGGAGAGTGAACCGGCAGATGGAAGACCGCTCTGTGTCGCTTCCTCTTTCTCTCTAACTGCGACTTTCAAATAAATAAATAAATAAACTATTATTTCTTTGGAAGAGAGACATGGAGATACAGATGTCCACAGAGCTGTCTGCTGGTTCTCGCCCCCAATGCCCGCAACAGCCAGGGCTGGGCCAGGCCGGAGCCGCGGGACAGAGCTCCCTCCGGGTCTCCCACGTGGGTGGCAGGTGCACAGGTACCCGAGCCGTCGCGTGCCTGCTCCCAGGGTGCGCATGCGCAGGGAGCTGCGGGGTCCCGCGGTGGAGCCGGGCGCCCTTGCCTTGGACGGCGGCGTCCCACACGGGGTGGGGCTTGACCCCGCACAAACACCGGAGCCCAAGTGCCGCGTCCTGCAGTGCGGGGCGGGGGGGAGGGGCGAGCACTGCCCTCGGAGACCGGGCTGGGGGCGGGAGGCGGCTTTGGGGGGCGATGGGAGATGTGCCCCCCGCGTCTCCTGCATCCCCCCTCCCGTTTCCTCTTTGTGTGCTCCAGCCGGGCCACCCCTTCCCGATTTCTGCTCGTCTCAGTTCCTCTCCCAATAACCGCACCCTCATCCCGGGCAGGCACAAGGAGTCCCCGTCCCCTGCCCATCCCTGGCCGAGCCCCGCGCGGGGGTCCCGGGGAGGGAGTAGAGGCGGTCACGAGGCTGGGCCCAGGGCCAGCTTCCGGGGCGGGAGGCCTGGCGGGGAGACCCTGAGCCGGCTTTGCAGGGCCTGGCGGCGGTGGGCACCTGCGGCCCGGCCCCCACCCTCTCGGTCCTCCCTGCGGCCGCCAGGGGGCGCGCGCGAGCACCTGCGCCGGCTCCCACCCGGGGCAGCTCCCGAGCGCTGAGCGGTGGCGCGGTGCCCCCCACGCCCCCCAGGCACGGGCGAGAGCGGCAAGAGCACGTTCATCAAGCAGATGCGCATCATCCACGGCGCCGGCTACTCGGAGGAGGACCGCAAGGGCTTCCGGCCGCTCGTCTTCCAGAACATCTTCCTCTCGGTCCAGGCCATCATCGAGGCCATGGACCGGCTGCAGATCCCCTACAGCCGGCCGGAGAGCAAGGTGCGCGGGGGCTGCGGCCCTGTCCAGGTCGCCCTCAGGGCTGCCAGGGGCCCCAGCACGTGGGGACACCAGGGCAGCCCCGTGTCTCCCCCGGGCACTGCGTGGATTTAAGAAACAACTGGTCAACCTGTCCCTCTAACACGCACGCACATACACGCCTCGCTGGATCCTGCTAGAACCATGATCCGTGGGCACTGCCCGTGGGTCCCTGGATCTCTGATTGACACCTGGCCCTCAGCCACGCCCACTCTGGTGTTGGCCACGCTCCAGGTCATCAGGAGGCAGAGGGACATCCACGTGGCCTCTCCTTATGTCGCCGTGGGGCCCACCTGAGGACGCTGGAGGCTGCTGGGGCCGACTCCCCTGCACCCACCCGGCCTGGGGCCCTGCAGTCCTTTGGCACGGATGGGGTTGGGGACCGGTGCGTGGGGAGGGCAGAGAGCGCGCCCCCCCCCAGCACACGCGTGCACACAGATACGCACGCGTGTACACGTGAACCCCCGTGTAGACCAAGCAGAGGCTGCTACCGGGAGCCCCGGGGCCCGGGCTGTCCGCGCCTGTGTGTCCACGGCGGCCCCTGCTGGGGTCGCGGCGCGCAGGCGCGCCCGGCTGTGGGGCCCCGGGCCCAGCTGATGGCGCGTCTGCTCCCCCCAGCTCCACGCCAGCCTGGTCATGAGCCAGGACCCCTACAAGGTGAACACGTTCGAGACGCGCTACGCCCTGGCCGTGCAGAGCCTGTGGAGGGACGCGGGCGTCCGGGCCTGCTACGAGCGGCGGCGGGAGTTCCACCTGCTGGACTCGGCCGTGTAGTGAGTCTGGGGTCCGGGGGGCGGGGGCGGGGCGCGGGGGAGGGGCTGGGGGCCCGTCCTCAGGGCGCCTCTCCGCAGCTACCTGTCGCACCTCGAGCGCATCGCCGAGGAGGGCTACGTGCCCACGGCGCAGGACGTGTTGCGTAGCCGCATGCCCACCACCGGCATCAATGAGTACTGCTTCTCCGTGCAGAAGACCAACCTGCGGTGAGCGCGCGTGCGCGCTGGGGCCCGGGGCTGGCGGGGGCGGGGCGCCCGTCGGAAGTGGGCAGAGGTCAAGGACACAGAGACCGGCTTTGGGCCGGGGTCCCGGGGTCAGACACCTGCTCCTGCGGGCGGGGGTCCCGGGGTCCTTGCTGGGAGGGCTGGGGGGCAGCCGCCGGGCCGTAGCCCCCCACCCCGGGCCACCCCGGCCCCCTCTGCCGTCGGGGTAGGGAGCCAGCAGCCCTTGGAGAGTCCCGCCTGCCCCCGCCTCCATTTCTGCATCCGTCAAATGGGCCCAGCAGCCGGCGCGAGTCCCTCTGACCCTCCGAGGGGTCCCGGCTGGGACTGGGGCTGGGGCTGGGGCTGGGGTCCCCCAGCCCTGACGCGGCGCCCGGGGCCCCCGCAGCATCGTGGACGTCGGGGGCCAGAAATCGGAGCGCAGGAAGTGGATCCACTGCTTCGAGGACGTGACGGCGCTCATCTTCCTGGCCTCACTGAGCGAGTACGACCAGTGCCTGGAGGAGAACGGCCAGGAGGTGTGGCCGCGGGGGCTGCCGGGCGCGGGGTGGGCCGTCCGGCTTCCCGGGTGGACGGCGCGGCCGGCGGGCCCCCGGGAGACCCCGTCAGCGGCCGCCCGTGCCCACAGAACCGCATGCAGGAGAGCCTGGCGCTGTTCGGCACCGTCCTGGCGCTGCCCTGGTTCCGGGCCACCTCGGTCATCCTCTTCCTCAACAAGACGGACATCCTGGAGGACAAGGTCCGCACGTCGCACCTGGCCACCTACTTCCCGGGCTTCCGGGGTGAGCGCGCCCGGCCCCGCCCAAAATCCCAGGGCCGAGCCCGATTGGGCCGTTCCGGTCCCGTGACGCGCCCGCGCCGCCCCCATTGGCCAGTGCCGAGTCACCTGACCGCCCATGCCGCTGGCACGTGGCGGAGGCCCTCAGACAAGACGGCCAGCACCCACGCAGGGTGCTGAGCCTCCCGCGCCCCCTCTGCCCCGCTCTAGGGCCCCCGCAGGACCCGGAGGCCGCCAAGAGGTTCATCCTGGAGCTGTACACACGCGTGTACGCGGGCGCCGCCGCCGGCCCCGACGGCGCCAGCAAAGGGCCGCGCTCCCGCCGCCTCTTCAGCCACTACACGTGCGCCACGGACACGCAGAACATACGCAAGGTCTTCAAGGACGTGCGGGACTCGGTGCTCGCGCGCTACCTGGACGAGATCAACCTGCTGTGACGCGGGCTCTGGCGCCCCCTGGCGGCCGCGAGGAGCGCTGCGCCCACGGTGCGGGCCCACGCGTGGAGCCGAGACCCCCAAACCCCCTCCATGTTTATTCCGTCCCCCGCGCGCTGCGATTAAAGGAATTGTGCCGCGGGCTGGGAGCCGGCGTCTGCTGTCCCCACGCAGGTCCGCGCCGGCCGGGGGGAGGGGACTGCTGCAGCTCAGATCCCACGCGCGGCGACGGGCAGGAGGCGAGCGGCCCCCACCCTGCAGAGGGGACCCCCAGGGACATTGTGCTGGGAGCCGGCAGGGCCCACTCCCACTCGCGACTCTGCCCCGGGGCCCGGCCGAGCCGTCGTACGTGGAAGGGCACGCGGGCCGCTCCACTCGGGGCCCACCTCCCTGCGTGGACGGCGGCGCTCGGCGCTTCCGGACGGCTGAGCCCCCACGCGGAGCCCCGCCCCGCGCGTCCACGCGTGGGCCCCGCCTCTGTCCCCGACCCCGCCTGAGCTGCGGCACCGGGAGTTGGGGGCGGCGCCTGGGGACCCCGCACCCCCTCGCGGGAACCGCGCCCAGGTGGGCGTCCCGGCCTCGGCGCCTCTGCCTGCCCGTGGGGATCCCCGCGCGTGGGGGGTCGCGGGGGCCCGGGCAGCAAGGGGCGGGCTGCGGGCGATGCTGCGTGTCACGCGCGTGGGGGTCGCGGGCTCCGCGGCCCCGCCACGCGCAGCGCCCCTAGTGCGTGGCCGCGTCCTGAGGTCGCGGGTGGGAGCCGGGCTGCTTGTGACGTCACCCCGGCCCTGTGCGGGTCAGCGCATCCGGGTCCCGCAGAGGGGCGGGGTCAGCGCATCCGGGTCGCGCAGAGGGGCGGGGTCCTCCGCGGCTGTCGTCATGTGATTGGCAGCTGTCAGGCTTGGTGTCCCCCGGCCGGCGCCGAGACCCCGCACCCTGAGGCCGTGCGTTTATGGGGCAGGGCCGGGGTCAGGGGTCACCGTCCTGCGATGGTCAGTCCGCAGATGGCCGCAGCGGCCGAGCCGGAGCCCGAGCTCCATCCGGGTCCCGCTCGGGGCCGGCTGGGGCACAGCCGCCCAGGCGCATGCGCGGGGCCCCGCGGCGGTGAACGAATGCACGAACGAATGAAGTCCCCGCGCCTCAGGCCGCGGCCCCACCCGCCCGGATCCTTCCTTCCACGGGACCCACGCGAGGACGGAGGGAGGGGGAGGTGCCACTCGTGGGCGTCGGCGCCTGCGCACTGCGCGCGGCCGGCCCAGCGCTGTCACCGCCGCGCCCCCAGAACGACCTCGAGCGCCGCCTGGCGGCGATCGCCCGCCGGACCAACTGCGCAGGCGCGCCGGGCGCGGACTACAACTCCCACAATGCTCCGCTCCTGCCGCGCCGGAACCTCCCGTCATTTCTTAATTCCCTCTTCATTCATTCGTCCCAAGATGGCATAGCGCAGCGCGCCGTGTGCCAGGCTGTGCGCTCGGGCGCGGACGGCCCGGAGCCACGAGCTGACAGGAGTCGCTGTCTTCGTGGAGCTTAACATCTGCGGGTCTCGGCTCTGGAATCCATTGGTTCCCCTCAGAAACTTCTGCCGGCAAGACTACAACTCCCATAAGGCGATGTGCTCACCCCTGCGCACTACAATTCCCAGTAGGCCTAGCGCAGCCACTTCCGGCTTCTCGACTTTTCCAGGATCCGGATCACGTTCGCCCCTCCCTGCTCCCGGGATGGCAGACAGGGCTTGAGGCGTTTTTCTTGCCACACGCGTTCATCAAGTGTGTACATTGAGTGACTCAGCGATGTTAGCCGAGCAGGTCGGCTGCTCTGAGCCTCGGCGGGCCCAGCACTCCCAGGAGGCTCTGCGCGGCCGGCGGACTACCGCTCCCAGGCGCCTCTGCGCGGCCGGCGGACTACCACTCCCAAGGGGCAGCGCGGCGGCGCGGGCTGCCCGCGGCGGCGCCTGCAGGACCCGGGGCGGCGCGGGCTGCCCGGCGCGGCGCCCGCAGGACCCCGGGGCGGCCCGTGCGAGGTGAGTCCGCCGCCGGCCGCCGCCAGGATGCTGGAGGAAGCGGGCGAGGTGTTGGAGAACGTGCTGCGGGCGTCCTGCCTGCCGCTCGGCTTCATCGTCTTCCTGCCGGCCGTGCTGCTGCTCGTGGCGCCGCCGCTGCCCGCCGCCGACGCCGCGCACGAGTTCACGGTGTACCGCATGCAGCAGTACGACCTGCAGGGCCAGCCGTACGGTGCGTCCCCCCCCGCCAACCGGCCCGCCCCGCGCTGGCCACCCGGGACCCCGCCCCGCCACCCGGGACCCCGCCCCGCGCTGGGACCCCCGGGACCCCCGCCTCCGCGCTGGCCCTCCGGGACCCCCGCGTCCGCCCCCGCGCTGGACCCCCCTCCGGAACCCGCTCCCCGTCCTGCCCCGGGACCTCGCGCTCGCCCCCGCGCTGGACCCCCCAGAACCCCCCCTTCGCGCTGGATCCCCCCGGGACCCCCCTTCCGGGATCCCCAGGCCTCCGCCACCCGCGCTGACCCTCCGGCCCCCGCTCCCCACCCTGCCCCGGGACCCCTCGGGGTCCGCCGCTCGCCCGCGGGCCCTCGCACGGCCTGGCCCGGTGCCCACGTCGTTGTCCGGTTCCCTGCTGGCCAGCGCTGCCCCGGGCGTCGGAGCCGTCTGTGGCCCGGAGGCCCCACGGCCGCAGCCCCGCCACCTGCCGCGAGCCCCTCGTGGGTGCCCGGGACCTCAGAAGCGCGTGTCAGCCGTGACGTGGGGGGCGGCCCGGAGCTGAGGCTGCACGGGGGGGGGGGGGGCCCGGGGCCCGGACGTTCCGTGCGCCGCTGTGCCGGCTCCTCCCGGCTCCCCCCCCACCCGCCCCGCTCTCCCTGGACCCCAGGTCCCCCTCCCACACCCGTGTCCGCCGGCCTGGCCCCCAGATCCCCCTCCCCCACCCGTGTCCGCCGGCCTGGCCCCCAGGTCCCCCTCGGCTCCCCCTTCCCACTCGTGTCCGCCGGCCTGGCCCCCAGGTCCCCCTCGGCTCCCCCTCCCCACCCGTGTCCGTCCGTCTGGCCCCCAGGTCCCCCTCGGCTCCCCCTTCCCCACCCGTGTCCGCCGGCCTGGCCCCCAGGTCCCCCTCGGCTCCCCCTTCCCACCCGTGTCCGCCGGCCTGGCCCCCAAGGGCCAATGGGTGGCCGCGCGCTCCGTCTGGGCCGGCACAGGTGCGTGTGGGAGCGTCTGCCCGCCGCGCCCCTGCCTGGCTGCCCAGGGCTCGCTTTGTGCCCGTGGGAGCCGGGAGCGTGGCCTCCCGGGGCCCCCACGTGTGCCCCGCCCGGCTGCTCGGCCCCTGCTGTGTGCGTGGCCCACACCCCGTGGAGGGCGGGGGGCGCCGGGGCTGGGCCCCGGGAACCAGGCGCGGGTAGACCCGAGGGGCCACGGCGGTCACTCCTGGGGCGAGGCTGCCCCCCCCCGCGAGAGGAGCCCCTTAACCTCTGACCCCGCTTGCCCCAGCTCCTGCCCTCCGCTGCCCGGGCCCCAGCCAGGTCCCCTGGGCTCTGGGGCGGCGGGGCCATCGCGCAGCGCGGGTGAGCCGAGCCCGGGGCGCGGGGCCCTGCGAGCTGGGAGTCCTGCGCGCTGCGGGCCTGGCCTTGGCCTCGTCTGCCGCGGGGACGTCGCCGGCTGGGGCCAGGGCAGGTGGTGGACAGGTGGACCTGCGTCCCGGGGGACGGGCGCCCCCGCGGAGGGGGTGAGGCCGGCCTCGCGGGCTCCCGGCCTCTGGGGAACTCCCAGCGCCCATGGGGGGCTTCGCACAGGCTTGGGACCCCCGGAACAGGGGCCACGGGGCGGGGGGCACCACCCGTCTCTGTGGGCGGGGGTGACAGCCAGGGCTCCCCGCGAAGCCTCGCGGCCGATTTCGGGGGTCCCTCTGTCGCCCGGCGCTGACCCGCCCCGCCCGGCCCGCAGGCACGCGCAACGCCGTGCTGAACACGGAGGCGCGCACCGTGGACGCGGACGTGCTGAGCCGGCGCTGCGTGCTCATGCGGCTGCTGGACTTCTCGTACGAGCGCTACCAGCGGGCGCTGCGGCAGTCGGCGGGCGCCGTGGTCATCATCCTGCCGCGCGCCATGGCCGCCGTGCCGCAGGACGTGGTGCGGGTGAGCCCCCGGGGAGGGGCGCGGGGGGCGGGGCGGGCGCCGTGGTCATCCTCCTGCCGCGCGCCGTGGCCGCCGTGCCGCAGGACGTGGTGCGGGTGAGCCCCCGCCCGGGGGGAGCGGGGCGGGCGCCGTGGTCATCCTCCTGCCGTGCGCCATGGCCGCCGTGCCGCAGGACGTGGTGCGGATGAGCCCCCGCCCAGGGGGAGTGGGGTGGGCGCCGTGGTCATCATCCTGCCACGCGCCATGGGGGCGGGTCGCAGGGGCGGGGCGTGGCCGAGCCCGCGGCGTGCCGTGCGTGTCCCCGCAGCAGTTCATGGCGGTGGAGCCCGAGATGCTGGCCCTGGAGACGCCGGTGCCCGTGTACTTCGCGGTGGAGGACGAGGCGCTGCTGTCCATCTACGAGCAGACCCAGGCCGCCTCCGCCTCGCAGGGCGCCGCCTCCGCCGCCGAAGGTGGGGGGAGCCCCGCGTGGCCGGGGAGGGGCCGCTGGGAGAGACCTGGGGGGGGGCCCGGTGACCCGGGGGGGCCGCGCGGTGACCTGGTGACCCCGGGCCCCCGCAGTGCTGCTGCACACGGCCACGGCCAACGGCTTCCAGATGGTGACGAGCGGGCTGCAGAGCAAAGCGCTGAGCGACTGGCTCATCACCAGCGTGGAGGTGGGCGCGCGCGCGCGGGGCGGGAGAGGGCCTCGGGGCGCGCCGGCGCCGGCCAGTCTGTCCGCCCTGCGGGGCACGCGTGCAGCTGGGGCGCGGCCATGGAGTCCTAGCGCGCGCTCCCCTCGGGGACATCCGGTGGGGGGCGAGGGCGGCCAGGCTGAGGCCCCGGGGCCGGTTAGCGCAGTGACGCGCGGCGCGGTCCCTGGAGGACCCCGGAGACTCGGGCGTGGGCCGGGGTCTCTGCGCTGACCCTGGCCTCCGGCCTCCGGATCGCGAAGCCTCGGGCGCTCCCGTGGAAGGGGCGGGCGGACGGGCGGGCCCGCGGCAGTGGCCGAGCTTGGGGAGGGCGGGGTCTCCCCGGTGCCCCGCCCCGTTCTGACGGCCCCTCCCCCAGGGCCGGCTGACCGGACTGGGCGGAGAGGACCTGCCGACCATCGTCATCGTGGCGCACTACGACGCTTTCGGAGTGGCCCCCGTGCGTACGCCCCCGCCCCCGCCCCCGGGGAGACCCCGCAGGGTGGGGAGGCACCGGGCCGTGTGCGGTGCCCACAGCAGAGCTTCCGGAACCTTCTCCCCGAGTGGGAGCCGCGCGTGGCCGGGCTGGGCCGCCAGGGAGCCCGCCGAGCCGCCTGCCTTGAGCAGGTGCGGGCCCGCAGCGCCCCCTGGCGGGCAGCAGCTGCGGCCCCCCCCCAGCCCCTGCCCCGGCGGCCACACCACGTCCTGTGGGTCCCCCGTTAGACTTGGGGGCGCGGGGCCCCGACGTCCCTCCCCGTGACCCCGCGCGGTGACGCCCCGTCCTCGCAGTGGCTGTCGCTCGGCGCGGACTCCAACGGGAGCGGGGTCTCGGTGCTGCTGGAGCTGGCGCGCCTCTTCTCCCGCCTCTACACCTACAAGCGCACGCACGCCGCGTGAGTGGGGGGGCGGGGCGCGTGGGGCGGGGCCCTCCCCTCTGCCCCCCCCCGCCCACACTCGCGCCCCCCCAGGTACAACCTCCTGTTCTTCGCCTCCGGGGGCGGGAAGTTTAACTACCAGGGCACCAAGCGCTGGCTGGAGGACAACCTGGACCACACAGGTGCGCGCGGGGCCGGCGCGGGCGCGGGGCGGGGCTGCCGCCGGCCCCGCCCCTGATCCCGCCCCCGCCCCGCCCCCCGCAGACTCCAGCCTGCTGCAGGACAACGTGGCCTTCGTGCTGTGCCTGGACAGCCTGGGCCGCGGCAGCAGCCTGCACCTGCACGTGTCCAAGCCGCCGCGCGAGGGGACGCTGCAGCACGCCTTCCTGCGGGAGCTCGCGGCGGTGGGTGCGGGGCGGGGGCTGGGGGGCTCCGCCCACTGTGGGGGGGCGGGAGGGCGGCGCTCTGCCCACTGCGCCGGGGAGGGGCTCTGGGATACACACGGGGCTCAGGGTGGCTCCACCCACAGCAGGGCACAGAGAGGGGTGAAGCTCCGCCCACCGCGCTGGGGAGGGGCTCCAGGATGGCCCCGCCCACACACGGGGGCTCTGGGGCGGCTCCGCACACAGAGGGGTGACGCTCCGCCCACCATACCGGGGAGGGGCTCCGGGATGGCCCCACCCACACATGGGGCTAGGGCGGCCCCGCCCACAGCAAGGCGCAGAGGGGTGATGCTCCGCCCACGGTGTCCGGGAGGGGCTCGGGGTGGCCCCGCTCCGTGGAGGCGGGAGCGGCGGCCCGGCCCTGACCGCCACCCGCCCGCAGGTGGCCGCGCACCAGTTCCCCGAGGTGCGCTTCTCCATGGTGCACAAGAAGATCAACCTGGCCGACGACGTGCTGGCCTGGGAGCACGAGCGCTTCGCCATCCGCCGGCTGCCGGCCTTCACCCTGTCCCACCTGGAGAGCCACCGCGACGGCCAGCGCAGCAGCATCCTGGACGTGCGGTGAGGCCCGGCCCCCGGGACCCCAGCCCACCCGGCTGCCGAGTGCGAGACCGCTTCTGCCCCCACCCGCTGGCCGAGGGCTTCGCACGGGGCTGGCCGCGGCCTGCACAGCTCCGTCCCACCCCCGGGCGGGACCTGCTCCTGCTCACCTTTCTCCGGGAGGGTTTCCTGTAGGAGGTGGCGTTGGAGCCCAGGGTCAAGGCCAGGAGGAGGGGGAGCCGGGGCAGGGGCGAGCCCAGGAGCGTGTGCGTCCCCAAAGCGCCTCAGTCTCTCTGGGTCCGGCAGCCTCCGCCCAGGGCCCGCAATGGCCGCTCCCGCTTCGTGGGCGCCGCGGAGCTGGGGTGCACCTGCACAGGGGGCGGGGCGGCCCGACCGCGGCCTCTGCCCTAGGGGCCCCCTCCCACTCGCGTGCTTCCCGCGGCCCCGCCCTGCAGGTCCCGCGTGGACTCCAGGACCCTGACCCGCAACACGAGGATCGTGGCGGAGGCCCTGACCCGGGTCATCTACAACCTGACTGAGAAGGTGAGCTTCGCCCGGCCCCGCCCCCGGCTGCCGGTCCCGCCCCCTGCCCTCCCGGACCCCGCCCCTGGCTGCCCGGCCCCGCCCCACACCCGGCCGGCCCCGCCCCCTGCCCACCAGGCCCCGCCCGCCCCGCCCCCCCCCCCCGCCCGGCCGGGCCTCTGCCTGCCCGGACCCGCCCCTGCCTGCCCGGACCCCGACCCTGGCCGCTGGCCCCGCCCCTGCCTCCCCGCCCCGCCCCTGCCTCCCCGCCCCGCCCCCGGCCCCGCCCGCAGCGCTGGCTCTCTCCGCAGGGGACGCCGCCGGACATGCCGGTGTTCACGGAGCAGATGGTGAGGGCGGGGCGGGGCTGCGGCGGGGGGCGGGGACGGGGCGGGGCGGGCGGGGCCTGACGGCGCCCCCAGCAGGTGCAGCGCGAGCAGCTGGACTCGGTGATGGACTGGCTGACGAGCCAGCCGCGGGCCGCGCAGCTGCTGGACAAGGACGGCACGTTCCTCTGCACGCTCGGCCACTTCCTGAGCCGCTACCTGAAGGACGTGCGCCAGCACCACGTCAAGGCCGACAAGCGGTGAGCGCGCGCCCTGGGCACGGGGGGGGCGGGAGGGGGCGGGGGGGGAGCCGGGGGGCGCGGGGGGCGGGGGAGCCGCGGGGGGGCGGGGGAGCCGAGGGGGGCGGGGGGAGCCGGAGGGAGCCTCGGGGGGCGGCTCCTCCCCCGGGGATCTACTGCCAAGGGTCGGCGGGGGGGGGGTGCGGCTGGGAGCCCCCCTACGTCCCCCGCTGAGCCTGCCCCCCGCAGGGACCCCGAGTTCGTGTTCTACGACCAGCTGAAGCAGGTGATGAACGCCTACAGGTGGGTGCCCGCCCGGCCCCTCGGCCCCGCCCCTCCCGGGCTGACCTTGGCCCCCCCCTCCCGGGCTGACCGTCCCCCGGCCCCGCCCCTCCCGGGCTGACCGCCCCCCCCGCCCGGGCTGACCGTCCCCCGGCCCCGCCCCTCCCGGGCTGACCGTCCCCGCCCCGCCCCGCCCAGGGTGAAGCCCGCCATCTTCGACCTCCTGCTGGCCCTGTGCATCGGTGCCTACCTGGGCGTGGCCTACGCGGCGGTGCAGGTGAGCGCGGCCGCGGGGGCTGGCGGGGGGGGGCGGGGGGTCGCCCAGGCCGTGGCCTCACGCCCCGCCCCCCCCAGCACTTCGACCTCCTGTACAAGTGGGTGCAGCGGCTGCTCGTCAAGGCCAAAGCGCAGTGACCGCGCCGCCCCCGCCCCCGCCCGGCTCGGACCTCGCAGCGCAGCGCAGGGCCCGGGGCCAGGCCGCAGCTGGATGGGGCCGCGGACGAGCCCCTGGCCCCGGGACCCCGGCCCGCCCCGCCCCAACCCGCCCCACGCACACTCCCTGGCCCGGAGCCGCTGGGAAGGGGGTGCATGGGGGGCGCCGCGGGAGAAGAGGCGGCCCCGCCCTCTGCGGAGGAGGAGGAGGAGGGAGGTCTGGGCCCTGGGGAGCCCCGACCTCAACCCGGCACCCCAAGGCCCCTGTGGGGGCGGCCGCGGGGCGCAGACCTCAGGGAGACCCCACGTGTGGATTCCATAGCAATAGAGCCCGTGAGGGGGGGGGCGGGCGGCCAGGCTGAGCCCCAGGCCCCGGGGCCCCTCCCCAGGCCGCCGCCTCCCCCCCCCGCCCTCCGCGGGCCTGACCGCAGGTGGAGCGCAGGCCGCGTGTGGGGCGCCGCTGCCCGCCGAAAAAATAAAGCCATATTGAACGAGCTGCTGTCCGGGGGCGTGCGGGGCCGGGCCCCTGCGGGACGGGATGGCGGGCAGCGTGTCCCCTCCCGGCCGCCTGCCCGGGAATGGGCTCGGAACCAGAGACGGCCCTGGGGGGCTGGGGGGAGCTGCCTGGCCTGCCCAGGTCCCGCGGGAGGGAGGGGGCCTGAGCGAGGGGAGGGCCGTGGGGCAGGACGGAGCCGGGGGTGTGGAGGGGACAGCGGGCGGGGACTGGGCGGCCCTGCGCCCCCGGTGGGACCTGGCTTCGCCCGCGAGGGAGGTGGGAGCCACGGAGGGCCGAGGACGGGAGGGCTGGGCCGGAGTGGGCTCGCGGGCGGCGCCGGGGCCGGCCCTCCCGCCTCCCCACTTCCCCCTCCGCGTACGGGGCTGGTACCTCCCCCAGGACTGCGGGGGGGGGGGGCGGTGCGGCCTCTCGGCCCTGCAGCCCCAGCCAGGTCCACGAGTCCCCGGACTCGGCCCTGCGTGCGGAGCCGGGTAGGGGTGGGGTAAGCCGGGGGCTGGGCCGACCGGCGTCCTGGAGTGAGGTCGGTGCCCGACCTGGTCCCCGACGCGGCTTCAGGCAGCACTGCCCGCCTCTCGGGGAAAGCCCGCGTGTCCCCGCACACTGACCCCGCGGGAGCAGCTGGGCAGAGCCCCGGCCTGCAGTGCCCGCATCCCACGTGGACACCGGTTCGAGTCCCGGCTGACCCAGCTTCCTGCTGTGGCCTGGGAAGGCAGTGGACGATGGGCCAAGTGCCTGGGCCACGTGGGAGACCCGGATGGAGCGCCTGGCTCCTGGCTCCGGATCAGCGCAGCTCTGGCCGCTGCGGCCATCTGGGGAGTGACCCAGCGGATGGAAGACCTCCCCCCCTCCCCCTCCCCCTCCCCCTCTCCCTCTCCCTCCCCCTCCCCCCTCCCCCTCTCCCCCCCCATCTCTCTCTCTGGGAGCGCCCTGGGATGGGAGCGCCTGCCCCGACCGCCACGAGGCCCACGGCCGACACAGGGATCCCGCGTGGGCGCCGGCTCAGTCCCAGCTGCTGGTCCAGCTCCCTGCCATTTCTCTCCCCTTTCTCCCCCCCCCGCCCTCCCCCCCGCCATTCAAGTAGACGGAGAGGAGAGAGAGCATTTTAAAAAGTCGTTAAAGAGACAGGATCATTTTCATTTGTAGTGAACGCTATGAATGCAGTTTTTAAAGATACTTAGAGCTTTCGTCCGTCGGTTCACTCCGCACGGCCCAGGCGGCTCCCTCCAGGCCCCCACGGTGCGGGGCCCAGGCTCTCGGCGCCCACGTGGTGTGGGGTGTCACGGCCGGGCCGGGGCTTCCGAGGAAGTGGGGGTGACGGCGGAGTCACGTGGGCATGGGCTGGCACCGGTGTGCAGGGGCGTCGGCGGGCTGGGGGCCGGGAGGGCTGTGTGACCGGGGTGGGGGGGGCTGGCCTGCCCTGATCCGCGCGGCTGCTCCTGAACCTGACACGCCACCAGGCGGCCGGAGGGTGGACCAGACGTCCCGCCGCGGGTGGACGGGGGCCTGGGCGCTTCTCTAGCTGATGATGAACACGCAGGGGTCCCTGCGCTGTACATGCGCGCCAGGGGGCCCAGAGACACGCGCGGCTTCAGCAGGCGACCCACGAGGCCGCCCCGCGAAACCAGGCTGGGGCCGGCCAGCTGTGGCGCACCCGGGCGGCCGCGGTGACACCTGCGCGGGAGACCCGGATGGAGCCCCTGGCCCCTGGCTTAGCCCCAGCCATTGCGGCCATCTGGGGTGACCCAGCGGATGGGCCTTACAAATAAATACCTAAAAGTCCATCCACCTCGGGGCTGAGGTTCGAGTCCCGGCTGCTCCACTTCCGGGCCAGCTCCCTGAGCATGCGCAGTGATGGACAAGCGCCCGGCCGGTGCTCCCACCCCCGTGGGAGACCCGGAAGCAGCGCCTGGCTCCTGGCTTCGACCCGGCCCAGTCCTGGCTGTCGACGCCATTTGGGGGCCCAGGGGATGGGAGAGCCCCCCCCCCCCGCTCTTTCAAATAAAAAAATTGTTTTAAAAAAATGCATCCGTTACAGCGCGCTCCACGTGCCGAGGGCGGTCCCGGGCCACGTGCGGAGGCCCCCGGCGCCCGCTGCGACCCTGGGGTGGGGCCGGGCCGGAGGTCAGACCCCCCCCTGCTGCGCGTGGCGGGCGTGGGGGCGGCAGGGTGTTCCCGGGGTGGGGGAGCCCCTGTGGAGCCGGGGCCGCGCAGACCTTGCCTGGCCTGCACCGCTCCGTGCTTTAAGGAAATACGCATTTATTGTCTGTGGACGGGGGTGGGGGTCCTCCGTGCCCTGCTTCGCCCCCCGAGCCAGGCAGGGGCTCAGGGGGCGGCCGGGCCCAGCCACCCCTGCCGCCTTCGGGGCGCTCAGCAGGGCGCTGGGCTGTGGGCGCGGCCGGCGGCCTGGAGCCGGGCCGTGGGGCCGGCGCGACCCCGCGCGCTCCGAGCCGCGGCCAGGGGTCCCAGCGGGGAGCGGGCAGGGCCCAGGCAGAGCTGGCGCCAGGCTGCCGCCCTCGATCGCCGTTGAACGCGGTGGCTTTCACCGTGACGCGCCCCTTTCACTGTGCGAACGGCAGGTGCAGCCTGGCTTCGAGTCGCGGCCAGGCGGGCGCACGTGCCGGGGTCTGGTCGGAGGTGTGACAGCCGGGGCGGCGCGCACGGGGCCTGGCAGGGTGCTGGGTCCCGCCGCTGAGGCGCCTGGGGCCGGCGCTGGGCGAGGAGAGGTGCGCGGCCCGCGCCGGAGCGCCTGGGCCTGAGTCCCGACTTCGCGGACGGGCGCCCTGGCGGGCTCAAGTGCTGGGGCCCCTGCACCCGCGGGCGAGACCCGGATGGAGCCCCCGACCCAGCCGCGGCTGCCGCAGGCATCGGGAGTGACCAGGAGGTCGGGAGCGCTACCTCCGTCCCTCCCACGAATCAGGACCCACGCGCGCGGGGCCGTGCGCCCCTTCCCGTGCCCGGGGCAGCTGCGAGCCGCCTCCTGTGCCGCCTGCTCCGGTTCCCGGGGTGGGGAGCAGGTGTCCCGCCCCATCCTCGCTCGGGCCCCGCGCCTGCGCCGGGCTCGGGGGTGCGCGCCCCGGGGATGCGCGCCCCGCAGGTGCGCGCGCGGGCGGCCGCCAGGGGCCGCTGCCGAGCCGCCTTTGTGGTCCTGGTGGCGGCGGCGGCGGCGGCGGCCGCGGCGGCGGCGGCGGCGGCGGGCGGGGGGCGCGGGGCGCGTCGGCCGCTCCAGCTGCGAGTCCGCCGCCGCCGCTCGGTCCCGCGCCCGCCATGGCCCGCCTGACGGAGAGCGAGGCGCGCCGGCAGCAGCAGCAGCTCCTGCAGCCGCGGCCGTCGCCCGTGGGCAGCAGCGGGCCCGAGCCCCCCGGCGGCCAGTCCGACGGCGCGAAGGACCACGACGCCATCAAGCTGTTCGTGGGGCAGATCCCGCGCGACCTGGACGAGCAGGACCTCAAGCCGCTCTTCGAGCAGTTCGGCCGCATCCACGAGCTCACGGTGCTCAAGGACCCCTACACCGGCATGCACAAAGGTGGGCGCCCGCCCCTCCCCGCTCCGCGCCGGGGGCGCCCCTCCCGCTCGCTCCCGCCTCCCGGCCGCTCGCTCCCGCCTCGCGCCGCCTCCCGTTCCCCCAGACCCGCACCCTCCCTCGCGCGCCGTCTCCTGCCCCCGGCCACCCCGGGCCCGTCGGAGAAGTTGGCGCCGCCGGTCTCCAGCGCTTTTGTGGTCTGCGGGCGGGCGCGCGGGACGCGGATGCCCCGGGCCCGGCGCTGAGCGGTAACGACAAAGGCCGAAGGGGCTGGGGGCTGGGGGCTGGGGGCGGGGGGAGGGGTTGCACGGCCGGGCCTGGGCCGCCGCCCCCCGCCGGGACCAGCTCGGGTCCGGGCCTCCGCCTCCGCCGCCCCGCTGCGCGCAGCCACCTTGCAAGTTGAACCTGGCCGAGACAATGAGGCTGGAACGCCGGCCTCGCAGCCGGGCCGGGGGCGGGGGCGGGGGCGGGGGCGCCTCCCTCGCACCTGATTCTTTGATGGCACGCGGGGGGGGGGGTGCCCTGCCTGTGCGCCCGGCGGTGTCTGAATTCGGCGGCGCGGGGGCGGCGGCGGCGGGAGGTGGCCCAGGGCCCTGACCTATTTCGGACCCAGCTGATCCGAGTCTCCCCAAGCCCGGCCGGCACACACAGGGAGAGTGAATGAGTGGATGAATGAATGACAGCTTGTGGGGGGGGGGCGGCCCTCCCATCCCCCAGCTCTTTGGAAAGCGATCATTTCCAAAAAAAAAAAAAAAACCCAAAACCGACAATCCCAACTGGGCCGCTCGTGTGGGGCTTTCTAGAAAGATTCCGGTGGGCGCGGGGGAGGTGCCGAGGCCTGGGGGTCCCTCTCCTGAGTACCCCTCCCCCACCCCAGGCCGGGGAGCCGCGTGTGCCGGGGGCGGAGGGGCGGGCGGGGGCTGGGCCTCGGTTTCCCCTCTGTGCCCAAGCAGGGAGGATGGGCTCCCGTGGTGCCTTGGGGGTGGAGGGGGAGGAGCAGTGTGGCCGCCATAGCCGGGGGTCCAGGGGCTGGGGGTCCCTCCTCTGCCTGTCAAAACGGGCCCAGCGCCCGGCCCTGAGGGACAGGGGTTCCCGGCCGTGGCGCTGGAGAAGGGTGCGCCCGCGATGGGGGCTCGGCTGTGCCACATCTGGCCAGTGCCTGCTCTCTCTGGGCTTTGGCCAAAGTGGGTGGGGAGGTAAGGAGTGGGGGGCGGGGGGCCCGGGCACCTCTGGCCACCGCTTCTCTGGCTCGCCGTCCTGTCTGGGGGCCCCTGGGTGGCAGGGCTCACGGGGTGGACCTGTGCGTGGCAGATAGTCCCTGGGCCCTGGGGGCTGGGGGCTGGGTGGGGGGAGGCCCCCGGTGGCCATGCGCAGGGGGACCAGCCCAGTGCCAAGAGGGTCTTCCAGCCTCAATTTCCACTCTGCGCGCAGGGCGGGGGGGGGCTGTTAATCCCCCTCCCCCAAGGCAGCGCCTCCGAGGTGGGCCTCACAGCCCGGGCACATTTCCGGGGGACAGAGGCTCAGAGGGGTGGAGTGAGTCCCCTCCCAGGCCAGAGAAGGCAGAGTGTCTGTGTGGCCAGACGCGGTGGGACAGGGCCCCCGGTCCAGGGGACAGCCCCCAAAGCTGAGACCCAGGGAGAGGAGACCTTGGCGCCGGCCTGGGAGGGCCGGTCCTGCTTCTAAGAGATGGAGGCGGAGGCACAGAGAGGTGGCGCGAGAGAGAGCGGAGAGAGGGCTGCCCCGCCATCCCGGCTGAGCCCCAGAACACCCCCCGTCCCCCGCCAGGGATGGCCCTGCCAGGGGCCCTGGGTGCCCGGGCTGCCCGGCCGACAGGGGCACTCGCCCTGCGCCCCCGCGATGGTAATGGCGTTGGCATTTGCATTTTAATGACAATATTTGTCTTAAAGCGAGGTTGTGCCTGGGGACGGCCGGGGCTGGGCGGGATGGTGCGGGAGGGGGCGGGGCCTTTGGTTTCCATGGAGTACCAGCTGCCGGCTCTGGGCTCAGGCAGTGGGCGGAGGGGGGCTGCGGAAGCCAGGGGCCGGGGGCGCCGCCCGCCAGGGTGTGCGGAGCGGGGAGCTGGGGTCGGGGGCCGCCGCCGCCGGCACTGAACCCAGACGCTGACGTGGGACGGGGGCACTTCAGCGGCAGCCTGGCATCCCCGCGGCCCCCCGGTGGGCAGAGCGTGTGACGGAGCGCCTACTGTGTGCGGTGGGCAGATGGTCATCTGTGTGCGGCCAGCAGTTACCATGCGCCTGCTGTGGCCCAGGCCCTGTCTGAGACGTGGCGACGGTGTTGGGAAAAACGCGCAAATCTCTCCCTCCGCCCCGGACCCCTCCTCGCTTCACACCCCCACCCCAGGCTGGTGGGGGACACAGCTGAGCGCTCAGGGCTGTGACAGAGGAAACTCGGGGGGCTTCCTGGAGGAGGAGGCAGGCGACGGCTGGGCTTGCGAGGCTTGTTTGCCCTGCGTCTCGTCTGTGTCCTGGGCAGAGTCCGTGTGTCCTGGACAGTCTCTGTGTCTGTGTGTCCCGGGCACTGTGTCCGCCTGTCCCAGCCAGGGTAGGACCAGGACGGCAGCGGCGCTGTGCCGGGGCCAGGCACACGGCCTGGGAAAGCGCTCCTGGCGGAGGAACCGCGGGCAGCCCAGGCCACGGGGAGGGGCAGGGCCTCTTGGGATCCCTGGGTGCCCTTCCTGGGGGGCCAGGCCTTGGGGCGTTGCCGAGGGGCCCTGGCATTGAGGCCAGAGCTCAGGGGCTCTTGCTGTCGTCCCTGGTCCTGGCAAACGGGGCTCGACCATGGGGGTCACCGGAAGGGCCCCGTGCACGCAGCCAGCGCACCCCGAAAGCCCTGCAGGGCCGCGCCTTGTCCGAGGCCCCAGGGGTCTCGGGCTTGGGGCTCTGCTCGGAAACTTAGCTGCGTGGGCCGGCCGTGGGCCGGGCGTCGGAGGGTGGGTAGGAGGTTCTGGGGAGGGGAGGGCGTCTCATTCACTCCTCCCGGGAGCCCTCGCGTCCCAGCGCTGTGGTGGGTGGGATGCGCAGAGCGAGCTGGACGGTGGGCTCTACAGGGGCCCGCGGGGCTGGGCGTGGTCAGCTGGGGCAGTCACCCTTCTGGGAGCCTGCATGGTCCCGGGGGCCGCTCCGTGCCCGGTGAGGCCCGCGGTGCGGCGGGCAGGTGCCCCGGGGAGCAGGCGGCTCCACTCCTGCCTGGGTCGGGGGAGATCCGAGCCCGGAGAGACAGCACCGGCCGGAGCCGCCCCCCATAGGCAGGGTGGCGGGAGAGAGACTCGGAGTCAGGCCACCCAGGGGTGCTGCGAGGTGGGGGTGCCGTGGACCGAGGAGCTCAGCGTGAGCTCCTGGGGTGGGGACTGTGGAGTAGAGCCAAGGGCGGGGGCGCGGGCGGTTGACGGGCAGGTAGGGGCACAGATGGACGGGTGGGTGGGTGGGCGGCCACTGGAGTGAGGGTGACCGGTCAGCAGCGTGAACAGGTGGCTCAATGGGCAGCGACGGTGAGCGGCGGAAGTGGATGGAAGGTGGGTGACAGTGACCGAGGCCCTGGGAGGGGTCAGGACAGCCGCAGGGGAGCCCAGGGAGACCCCGGCCGGGGGGGGGGGGGACAGGCGCAGGGGAGGCCGCCCAGCCACTGTCAGGGGCCCTGGGGGGGTCTTCCAGGGGCAGGCGCTGTGCGTCCCGCCCTCACGCACTTACCCATGGGGGGCGGGGAAGGGCCTTGGGGGGCGGGAAAGGGCCATGCGCCCCATCATCCACCGCGGCCGGAAGGTGCTGGGCCCATGTGGAGACCACAGGAGGGGTCCCCAGCCTGGGAGGGGCGGCAGGGGGTGGGCAGCGCCGCGCTGGCCCGGTGGGGGCGGGGAGGGAGGCATCAGCAGCTCCGTCGTTTGCTCCTTGGGCGAGTGTTTGCCGAGCATGGGGGGCCCCAAGGAGGCTTCCCCTCCAGTGTGATGGGCATGGCCCGTGCAAAGGCCCTGGGGCAGTGCTGGGCCTGGCCTGTTGGGGGGCAGCAGGGAGGCCGCGTGGCTGGAGCCGAGGGAGGGAGGGGCGGGCGTGCAGGGCCTGGTGGGAGTGGGAGGCGTGGGCTTCGACCTGAGGGAGGTGGGAGCTGTGGACGGCTGTGGGCAGGGGAGGCCCCGACTCGGGCTCGCAGGCGCCGTGCGGCTGCTGCATGGGGTGGCCCCTCTGGCTTGGGTGAGTGGGGGTGCTTTGTGTCCTGGGGCCGACGCTGGACCCTGGGGACACCTTGGTGGCTGGGACACACCTGGTCCCCCGTTCAGGGGTCACCAGCGAGGGAGGAAAACCCCCCCCGGACAGTTGGTCACAGCTTCTGCAACTCTCGCGAGACTTCTGCGGGGTGCCCTGGGGGCCAGGCTGCCGGTGAGGGGGCGTGGGCAGTTTCCCTGGCGCTGGCGTCCGTGGCGTCCGAGACCGGGGCCCCGCTCTGGGTGCCGGGGCGAGGCCTCCGTGGGATTCCAGCGTGGGAGACGCGAGTCTCCTGTGGCCGAAACCCTGGACCAAGCAGTGGGCGAATTTCCCCCAAGGAGCCGCGTGGACGGCGCGGAGCTGGGCCCCGGGCAGCCGCGGGGCGCGTTCAGCACCGCGGACAGCGGCCCTGGCCCGACCGGCGGCAGCGGCGGCGGCAGGCAGAGCTCCGCCCGCAGCCTGGTTTCTTGGCGCCCCCTTCCCCCTCGGGGAGTAAAGTGCAGAAGCGAGCGGTGTCCGAGCCCCGGCGACAGGTGCGGGGCCTGCAGGAGCCCACGGGGCGGCCACGCGTGGACGACCCAGCGCTTCCCTCGCCCCGGCCCCGCGAGCGCGCGGACGCTGCCTTGTGCGGCCGAGAAAGGGGGGGGGCGAGCTCCCGAGCCTGCGGGCTGCCATGAGGCGCCCGGGGTGGGGGGCCCCCCGCAGTGCGAGACCCGCCCGCTGGCCACGCCCCCCGCGCACAGCAGGAATCCCGTCGCACCAAACCGTGACCCAGCGCGCCTACCCCTGCCCCGTCCGCGCTCTGCCGCCCCCCCCCCAACCCAGTGCGGTCGCACCGGCCGTGTCTGGCTGTGTCTGGCTTGCTCCACGTCCTCAAGGCTCAGCCACGTTGGAGCAGGGGAGGGGGTCAGGGCCGCTGTTCCCGTTCCATACATCAGACGGTGTAATATTCCACCGCGCTGTGCTGGTCACTCACCCAGGGCGCGGGCTTGGGCGTTGGGGGCTCCGCCGAGCGCCCGACCTCTGAGCGCCCCGCCCCTCTGTTCCTCCGCCCTCCAGGCTGTGCCTTCCTCACCTACTGCGCCAGGGACTCGGCCATCAGAGCTCAGACGGCGCTGCACGAGCAGAAGACGCTGCCGGGGGTGAGTCGGGCGGGGCTGGGAGGGGCCGTGAGATCTGCCTGCCCCTGGACCCCGAGCTTAAAGAGGAGAAGCCAGCATAATTGGGCGACTACTGTGTGCCTTGCTGTGCACTTCCCACCAGGGTGTTGTGTGCGTTGCGCACTGCACCAGGGCCCCAGGGCCAGGCTGTGGTTGTCACTGGGCTTAGGGGAACAGCAGTGGCCGCAGGGAGCAGTGTGGGGGGCGTGTGTGGCCGGAGCGGGGCGTGGGGGTGTCGTCTCGTCATCCCGCCCCCAGGCTGGGCTGGGGTGGGGGCTCCCCCGGGGGTGGCAGGGCCACAGCCTCTGTGTCCCAGGCAGGGGTGGAGATGTGGGCGTGGCAGCTGCTGGGCCCCTGCTGGAGGAGAGGGGCTGGGGGGCCGCCGTGGGGGCGAGGACAGCGGAGCCACGAGAGAGGCAGAGACAGGTGCCGCTTTGCCCCCAGAGAGCCGGCTGGGCACAGGGCCGTGGGACGGGCAGCCGGTGGGCGAGGGCGGGCTAGGGCGGGCGGCCCATGGCCTCTGTGGCAGCGCCAAGACCCCCAGGGCAGCCAGATGCTGGCGGACGCGCGCCGAGCCCAGCTGCAGCCAGCGCCGACCTGAGGCCCCGATGCCCGGAGGCCTCGCCCGCGTCCCACGGCGGCTGCTGGGGGCCCAGGCCTGGGTCTGGGTCTCTCTCTTGGGGCTGCGGCCACGGTGCTGGGGGGGCTTGGCGGTGGTCGGGGAATCCGCCCTAGTGGACCGCGTCACCCCCTTAGGCGCTTCCGCACGGCTCGGCGCCGGCTGGCTTCCCCAGCAGGTGACTCAGGGGTGGCCCAGGGCGCCGCGCCCTCCCTGTCCTGGCTCAGACCCGCGGACCCCGGGGGCGCTGGGTGGAGAGAGGAGCCGGGACCTGGCCCAGGGCAGGCGGCCAGCGGGGCTGAGGGCGGCGGGCAGATGGTTCGGCCCGATTCCTCCAGCCGGTGGGGGTGGACGCGGCAGCTGCCCTGACTCCTGTCCGGAGAAATGTGTGTGTCCGTGGACATTCACCAGCTCTTTTTTTTTTTTTTTTTTTAAGAGATTTCTTTATTTGAGAGTTACAGAGAGAGAAGAAGCAGAGAGAGAGGGAGAGAGAGAGGGGGAAGAGGGAGGTCTTCCATTCACTGGGTCACTCCCCAGATGGCCACAGCGGCCGGAGCTGGGCAGATCCAAAGCCAGGAGCCAGGAGCTCCATCCGGGTCTCCCACGCGGGTGCAGGGCCCAAGCACTTGGGTCATCCTCCGCTGCTTCCCCAGGCCACAGCAGAGAGCTGGATCGGAAGTGGAGCAGCCGGGACTCGAACCGGCGCCCACGTGGGATGCGGCCCTGCAGGCAGCGGCTCCACCCGCTGCACCGCGGCGCCGGCCCACGCACCAACTGTTGTAGGCGCCCCCTCAGCTTCCTTCCCTCCCCCTGCTTTTTGTCCCATTTTCCCGATGACAGCGCGAGGCGGGCCCCTCTGTGCCGCCCAAGACCTTGAAGGCGGGAACCCAGGTGCCTCTCTCTGGGGCCAGAGCTGGCGGCAGGGGTTGTCTGTAGCAGAGAGGGGACGCACGGGGGGAGGGGCAGCCGCCAGCCTCCTGCCTGCCAGGCTCCCAGCGGGCCAAGCAGAGCGGGGCAGGGGGGCCCAGCTGGGGGCGGGACCTGGCGGCCTGGGGCGGCTGCCGCAGATGACCACAGCGGCTTCGGGGGGCGGAAGTCCGGGGCTCCAGGCAGGGCGGGGACACGGTGCAGGCCCCCGCGTCAGCCGGGGAGGAGAGGGTCTGAGACAGCCAGGAGCGGGAGACGCGGGGTGCAGGGCGGGTTAGGAGTCGCTGCACCCGCGGCTCTGCCCGCCAGGGGGCGCTGGGCAAAGCCGGGGGCTGCTCCCGGCAGGGAGTGGATGGGGCCGGGGCGCTGCCCCGCCCCTGGGAGCCACGGCCCGATCGCCCGTGGTGCTGGGGGCGGGGCGGGGGGTGAGAGGACTTGAGGAATGTCCCAGAACAGTGTCGCGAGGCCAGCCCCGAGCCGCGTGTGTTCTCTAAATGGGTCTGGGGGCCACACTGGGAAGGCAGGAGCAGGCGGCTTCCTGGAATGCGCTGTTCGCTTTAACCAGCGCGGCCCCCAGGAGAAGGCCTAGGGACCCACTGGTCTCGGTCTCTGCCCTCCGCGCTTGCGTTGACGGTCGAGGGTGGGGGGCGTTCAGCCTCGCGGCCGAGTCCTGAGCCCAGCTCCCGGCGGGGCGGGGCCCCTGCACCCCCGTGGGAGCCCCGGTGCAGCTCCCGGCTCCGGCCGGCCCGGCCCTGGCTGTCCGGGCAGCTGGGGAGTGACCGGCGGGTCCTCTCCCTGTCTCTCTCTCTCAAATGAGTACAATCTTAAATATGTGTATAAGTAAACACAACTGACAATTGAAAAGGTAGTTATGTACCCAAGTTGGTTTTTAAAAAATTATCTTTTAACTTATTTGAAAGGCAGATGAGCAGAGAGGGAGGGAGGGAGAGAGAGAGGGAGGGAGAGAGAGGGAGAAGAAGAGAGAGAGGGGGAGGGGGAGAGAGAGGGAGGGAGAGAGGGAGAGGGAAAGAGAGAGGGAGGGAGAGAGAGGGAGAGAGAGGGAGAGAGAGGGGGAGAGAGAGGGAGAGAGAGGGAGGGAGAGAGAGAGGGAGGGAGAGAGAGAGGAGGAGAGAGGGGGGGAGAGAGAGGGAGAGAGGGGGGAGAGAGAGGGAGAGAGAGGGAGGGAGAAAGGAGGAGAGAGAGAGGGAGGGGGAGAGAGAGGGGGAGAGGGAGAGAGGGAGGAGGAGAGAGAGGGAGAGGGAGGGAGAGAGAGAGGGAGGGAGGGAGAGAGGGAGGAGGAGAGAGAGGGGGAGAGGGAGAGAGGGAGGAGGAGAGAGAGGGAGAGGGAGGGAGAGAGAGAGAGAGGGAGAGGGAGGGAGAGAGGGAGGAAGAGAGAGGGAGAGAGAGAGAGAGGGAGGAGAGAGAGGTCTTCCACCAGGTTCCCTCTCCTTGGCTGGCACTGTGCCAGGCCCGAGCCAGGAGCCAGGAGCCAAGAGCCAAGAGCCAGGAGCCAGGAGCCAGGAGCCAGGAGCCAGGAGCCAGGAGCCCATCTGGGCCTGGCAGGGCCCAAGCACTTGGACCGATTCCTGCCGCTCTCCCTGGTCGTCAGCAGGGCCTGGGTCGGAAGTGGAGCGGGCGCCCGTGGGGGATGCGGGGGGGAGGGGCCGCTCAGCCTGCGTGCGCAGCGCCGGCTCCGTTTCCATCGGCTGAGACAGGCAGAGGTCAGCACCCGTGGCCGGCGGCTGGAGTTCTGGGTAGCGCGTGCTCTCGGGCGTGAGCGCCGCTCTAGAATGTTCTAGACTGGAGCGCGGCTGCCACATTGGACAGCACAGGCCTAGAATGTTCTAGAGCAGGGAGCCGCCCCCGTCCTGGACGACGCAGGCCCTGGTTCTGTGCCTCCCGGGCAGCCCAGTCTGGCCGTTGCACAGTCGGGGAGTGGGGAGTGAGCGGTGGACTGGACGGTGCTGCGCCCACCACGGAACACACGCGCCTGTAGGCACTCAGCGCTCGAGGGGAGCCGGCTTCTCCCTCCTGGAGCAGCAGGTGCCCCCGGGGGCAGCGCCTGGGGGGCTCAGAGCCGCCCCCAGCCTCTGCTGCTGACCCCACCCGGTCACCACGCTCCAGGCTCCGGGCTGGGGACGGCCAGGGGCTCCCCGAGGGCGTCTCCCCTGCTGGCTCCTGTGCCCACAGACGCCCGGCCTGGGTCCCCTGAGACGTGCCTGCCTCGCGTGTCCCCTCCTCCCCCAACGCCCGCCCTCCTCCTGGCACCGCAGGGCCCCGCCCCCAGTTCCTGGGAGTGTGACGGCGGCGGGCGTCCGTGGGGGACGGCGTTTAATCAGATCCCAGCCTTCCGGAATTAAATAACAGAGTCCCGGAATAGAACAGGAATGGGCCGCGGGACCCTGGGATCCAGCGTGCCGGCCTTGGGGGTCCCGGAGGTCCCGGGGGTGGCAGTGCCCTCTCTCGCTCTGTGGAAGTCTTGGGGGCAAGGGCCCCCAGGCCCCTGGGCTGCCTGCTGGTGGTCTGATTGCCCCGGGAGCAGGTGCGTCTGCTGACTGGGAGACCCCCCGCCACGCAAGTGCAGCAGCCTTGGCTCGGGTCGGCCGCCCCCAGCAGGAGTCACCCCCGGCCGAGGCCGAGAGCCTGGCCCAGCCAAGCCCAGCCTGAGGTCGGGCGGGGGCCTGCGGGCGCCGGTGTGCGTGACCCCCCCCCCCCCGGGTAGCTGTTTCCAGGATTTGCCCCATTGCCGTTGCTTGAGTGGCCAGGGAGCGGCCAGGGGCCCCGGTGTGGCTCAGGGCAGGCCGGGCTTCCTGGGTCCCTGTGGGCCCCGCAGGGCAGGGACACCGCCCGGCCTGGGCTCTAGGCCAGCTCCGTGCCCAGGGCACCCTTGGCCGGCGGGTGGGGCCGGGTGTCGCTCTCACTCGGGCCTCGTTCGGTTGTGGCTTGTGGACACCGTGCCGGGCTCCGTGGACAGCATGTGTGCAAGGGGGGGGTGGCAATGGAGGCCAGAGCAGGTGGGGAGACTTGAGGAGGTGAGGAGGGGGCGCAGCGGGAGCGTTCCTGCCGCCACGCAGGGGGCGTGGAGCGCCGGGGGCGGGGCAGCACCTGCAGCAGGGCGGGGCTGGGGGGCGGGGCGCTGGCCGGGGCAGCCCAGACGGGGTCCCCGTGCCCCCTTTCCCAGCACAAGTTTGCAAATCTGGGGGAGTCCCCTGCTGCTCCAGCCCTGCAGCCCCGCCCCCGGGCCTCAGTTTCCCCTTCTGCACCCGACGCGGGGCGTCCGAGAGAGGCTCTGTGGCTTCCCACGGGGGCCCTGACCGAAAGCACCCAGCGAGCTGGACCCGGTGGCCACGGGGAGGCGGGGCGTCAGCTGCTGACCACAGCCTCCAGCTCTGCCAGGGCTCCGGGTTCCGCCTGCAGCCGGGCACGGGCGGCTCCGGCTCGCCGAGCGCTGGGGCGGCTGCAGGGGCCAGCGGAGGTCGGGGTGGCTCCGGCCCCCGCACGCCTGCCCGCTCCAAGCGCACCGCACAGCCCCTGTCTTGGGGCGGGCCCAGGAGCTGTTGGCGTCTCTCTGGCCTCTGCCCCGTGCGCCCCGCCTGCACCCCTCCGCCAGGCGGCTGGGGTACACGGGAGCTGTTGGATCCCTGAACCAGGAAGGGAGGGGCAGGGGCGGGATGCAGCCATGGGGAGCCCACGAAGGTGGAGGAGGGAGGCAGGGCATTCGCGAGACCTCCGTGGGACAGATGGAGAGAGGGAGCCGGAGGAGGTGGGCAGGGCCAGATGGGCGGGCTGGGGTGTGGGGGGCCCCGGCTCCCCGCCGGGCGCGCCTCCGTCTCCCCGCGCCGGAGCGGGGCCCTGCGTGCGTGCAGCGTGCGCGCCCGTGCGGTTGCGCCCTGGGCGGCCGGGCGGCGGCGGCGGCACGTGGGTGCCAGCCTGGCGCGCGTCTCCGGGCCGGTGGGTAAGGCGGGCGCCGGGCTGCGGGGTGGGCAGGGCTGGGCCTGGAGCTGGCTTTGGGGTGGCAGCAGCGGGGGCCGCCTAGGAGGGCGCTGCCCCCGCCCCGGGCGTCCTCACCGCCACAAGGCTGACCCGGGAGGTGGGAGGGGGCTTCGCCGTGCAGCGGGCCGGGAGGCCCCGGGCTGGGGAGACGTGGAGCAGGGGCTCCGGCCCCCCCACCCCCCCAGAGCGGGGTGGGCGCGCAGGGGTCGGTGCTGGGGGCGGATTCCGTGCCCGCGGCTGCGCGCCCTCCCTCCCTGGACCCATCCATCTCGCGGAGATTATATTTAAATATCTCTTTTGTGCAAGGCAGGAGCTGGGCTCGCCCCTAAGAGGCGGTTTCCATGGCAACGACAATTGCCGGCTTCCGTGTGGTGAATCAGCGTTGCCATGGCAACCCCATCCTCATCTGCCCAAGGTGCTGGGAGGGGGGAGGTGAGGCCAGCGGAGGCGGGGTGCAGGCGCTCAGGTGTGCCCCCCACCCCCCGCCCAGGAGCCGGTCCCATCGGCTGCGCCGATCTCCCTCCAGCCGGCGGGGTGTGGTACCAGGTGGAGAGGGCCCGGCGGGTGGGGGTGCGGGAGGGGGTGGGGGAAGGGAGAGCGGGGTGGGCCTTTTGCAGCCGCCCCGGGTTCCTCTGAGGGTGTGGCTGGGTGAACTGGGGCCACGGATGGGGTGGGGGGCAGAGTGCGCTTGGGTCCTGGGGTTCCTGGGGCTGAGCCGAAATCTAGGCAGCCCAGGCGCGCGGGGCTCCCCGCAATCAGAAAGGGGGAGGGCTGCGGAGGGAGGGGCTCAGGGACAGGGGCCGGGGAAGGGAAGGGAAGTAGGGGTCATGGGGAGGGGGTGCCGGGTCAAGGGGTCTCCGAGCTGGGCTGGGGTCTCAGGGAAGGGCTCAGAGGCGAGGAGACGGGGGCTCCAGGATGGGGAGGGGGCTCCGCCTGTGGGAGGGGGTGGGGGGCTGTCTAAACCCAGTTCCAGGAAGCCCCCCCCGCCCCCCACCCCCGGGGACCTCAGACAAACAACTTCTCTCTGGGCCTTGATGTTGCCATCTGTGCAGTGGGCTGACAGCTGTGCATGACGGGCCAAGGCAGGCAGAGGGGTCAGGCGCGGCGCAGGGCCTGGCCCAGCCTCCACGGGGCCGCGCTCCCTCCAGCCCCAAGGTGTTTCCGTGGAGGGGGAGTTGGCGGCGTGCTGTGGTCAGCAGGTCCCCTGCCGTGTGCGGGGGACAGAGCGAGACATGGATACGCCCAGCCTGAGGCCTTCCGGGGTCTCCTGCTGGGGGTGTTCCCACTGGGTTTTGCAGAATAAATAGGAGCTCACCGCAGACTCCCAGTTGGGAGCAGTGTCTGTCTCCCGGCTCTGTCGGATGGACGCAGGCCTGGGCGTGCCGTGGGGGCTGCAGGTGGGGTGGCTTTGCTGGGTGTCGGAGCCGGCCACGGGGCTCGCCCGGAGGCTGGGCCGGTGCCGGGGTGGAGCCCCGCCCACCGCTGACGCTGCTCCCCCTCTCCGCAGATGGCGCGGCCGATCCAGGTGAAGCCGGCGGACAGCGAGAGCCGCGGAGGTAGTTGTCATCTCTCCGAGGCCGTGGCCGTGGCCGCCAGGCTGGGGCTGGCGGGGGGAGGGGGCAGGAAGTTGGTCTGTCCTGCCTCTGCCGAACCTCGAGGGGCAGTGGCCAAGGCCTGTGGATCTTCTGGGGGCCGCGTGGGTTTTGGGGGGCGGGAGTGGTGGGCAGGGCGGCCAGGGCCCTGTGGGTGTGTGGGAGTCCGCGCTGTGGGGCTGGGGCTCTGTCCCGGCTCTCCTCGTTCTCCCCATTCCCCATCTCCCTCCCGCCGCAGTGAGTGACAGCTGCCGGAGAGCTGTTTCCATAGTAACCAGCGCATCTGATTATCAGCAACCTTCTGGGTACCCGAGGGGCCAGGCAGTCCCTGCCCCTGGCCTCCGGCCTCGGCTGTGGGCAGGACCCAAGCCCCGACCCCCCAGCAGGGGGCGCGCGTGCACCTCGCGCGCCACGGGCTCTCTGGCCTTTGCCGGCTGGGCACAGTGAGGCTGCAGTGACCCCGAGTGGGCAGGCAGCCCCGGCCCGGGGTGCTGCGCCGTCTCCCCCCCCCAGCTGCCGGGGATGCGCACAGGGACAGGGCGGGGCAGGGCTGGCCGAGGCCACCTCTCGCACAGGCACTCAGAGGCCAGCGGGACCGGGGCCACCGCGTCTGAGCGTCTGCGGACGGCCGGCGGCATCCCGGCGGCCCAGGACTCGGCTGAGGCGGCGTGTCCACCGCAGGGGACCGGAAGCTGTTCGTGGGCATGCTGAACAAGCAGCAGTCGGAGGAGGACGTGCTGCGGCTCTTCCAGCCCTTCGGGGTCATCGACGAGTGCACGGTGCTGCGGGGCCCCGATGGCAGCAGCAAAGGTGGGGCCAGGGGCGGGGCCTCCGGGGGCGGGGCCGGTGCTGGGGCGGGGCCGCCGGGTGGGCGGGGCCGGCTCTGGTGCTAGGCTGGGCCGCTGGTGGGTGTGGCTGGCTCTGGGGCGGGGCCGCCGGGTGGGCGGGGCCGGCTCTGGTGCTAGGCTGGGCCGCCGGTGGGTGTGGCTGGCTCTGGGGCGGGGCCGCCGGGTGGGCGGGGCCGGCTCTGGTGCTAGGCTGGGCCGCCAGTGGGTGTGGCTGGCTCTGGGGCGGGGCCGCTGGGTGGGCGGGGCCGGCTCTGGTGCTAGGCTGGGCCGCTGGTGGGTGTGGCTGGCTCTGGGGCGGGGCCGCCGGGTGGGCGGGGCCGGCTCTGGTGCTAGGCTGGGTTGCCAGTGGGTGTGGCTGGCTCTGGGGTGGGGCCGCCGGGTGGGCGGGGCTGGCTCTGGGGCGGGGCTGCCAGGTGGGCGGGGCTGGCTCCGGGAGAGGGAGGGCCCGGCTCCGGGCGCCTGGGCCCCTTGGTCTCTGTGCACCTGCTGGATTAGGGCTGCATCAGCCCCGTCCGTCCGTTTGCCGCCATCTGTCTGCCTGTTTCGTGGCCGCGCCTCTGCTTGTCCATCTGCGCGCTGCCCTGCGTGCCTGGCCGCAGGTTTGCTGGTGGTGCTCCGGCATCGCACTGTGCACGTCTGCTGGTCTCGTGTGGCCGCTGGGCGTTCTGCACGCCTGCCCTCGGCACGTGTTGTGCCGGGCAAACCTCGCCCTGGCGGTCGCACGGCTCCCGGGCTGGCCAGCTGACCGGTGCATGGGTCCCATGAGCCAGCCCGGGCAGTGGTGAGCCCCACACCGCCACGGAGCCCGTGTCTGGGTCTGCTTGACTCCAACAAACCAGCACTGTCTTGGCGGGGCCTGGCCATGTGCCAGTCTCGGCCCCGGGCCCCGCCTCCTGGGCCATGGCCCTGCCCACCTTGCCCTGTGGCCCCACCCCTGGACCATGGCCCCACCCACCTCGCCCTGTGGCCCCGCCCCTGAGCCGTGGCCCTGCCCACCTTGCCCTGTGGCCCTGCCCCTCGCCCTGCGGCCCCGCCCCAGGCTGTGGCCCCACCCCTCACCCTGCGGCCTCGCCCCTGGACCGTGGCCCCGCCCTCAGCCCCACCCTTGTCCCCAGCAGGCTGTGCCTTCGTGAAGTTCGCCTCCCACACGGAGGCGCAGGCGGCCATCCACGCGCTGCACGGCAGCCAGACGATGCCGGTGAGTGGGCGGCGGCCCTGCGGCCCAGGACACGGGTGGGTCGGGGGGGGGGGTCGGTGCCGCGGCTGAGTGCGAGCAGATGCGCGGGGCTGGGGACACTGGGCGTGTGTGCGTGTTACGGTGCAGGCATGAAGCGGCGCGGGTACACGTGTGTGCGTGTGTGCGTGTGTGAGCACGCGTGTTAGTGTGGGTGTGTATGGGACACCTGGTGAGTGGGTGCCTGGGTCGGGGGCGAGTGAGCGGCCAGGCATGCACGTGTGGGTGAGTGTGTGCAGTGCGTGGGCACCATGGGTTTGCATCCACAGGGTGCGGGTGGGGGAGGCCGAGGGGGCACGCGGGGAGGGGGTGGGGCTGAGGGGGCCGAGGGCGGTCCCGGGGGGTCCCAGGGTGGAGGGCGGACCCGGGGGCTGCAGGGACAGGTAGGGGCATCCCCGCACGGGGAGGGGGCCTCGGCGAGCCGGCTTGGCTCTGGTTCAGAGGGCGGTGGGCGGTGCTGGCGGGCGCGGCAGGGAGTGAGGTCCCTGACCGGCGGAGCCGCCGCTCCACACCGAGCGCCACCTCGGTCGCCGGCCGAGTCCAGCCCCTGCCCGAGCCCCCAGCCTGGACCCCGACCCCTTTTCTACAACGCATTTATCTGAGTCAGCAAGGTAGAGGCGTGAGTGCCCGGGCTGGCCTGAGCCAGGCCTCTGAGCCGCTGGCTCCCTGGGCGCGGTGAGCCGGGAGCAGATCCAGGGCGGGACGCAGGCCTCGTGCTAGGCCAGGCACGCCGGGTCCTGGGGGGCCTGAAGGTGCCCTGCCCCTGCCTCGGTTCCTGACCCGCCCGGGCAGCATGAGGGGGGCGGGATGGTGGCGTGGGGGCGTTCCCCGGGAGCCAGCCCCAGCCGGGGTCCATGCTCGTTCCTGGGGGCGGGGGTCCAGGCGCGGGGTCCTCCCCCCCACCGGGGGACCGCCGTCTCACCTGCTCTCAGGCCGCGCCTGTGGGGACGCCCAGCTCCAGCCCCCTCCCGAGGGGCCCTCACTGGCAGGGCTGGGGGACCCCGAGGCTACCCCCCCCCCCGCTGCCCCTCAGGGAGCCTCCTCCAGCCTCGTGGTCAAGTTCGCGGACACCGACAAGGAGCGGACGCTGCGGCGCATGCAGCAGATGGTGGGCCAGCTGGGCGTCCTGACGCCGTCCCTGGCTCTGCCCTTCAGCCCCTGCAGTGCCTACGCCCAGGCTGTGAGTGCCGCCCCGTCCAGCCCCGCCCAGGCCGTGGGTGGCCCGTCCCCGTCCAGCCCCAGCCTGGGTGCCTCTGTCCTCCCCAAGCCCCGGGTAGGCCCAAGTACGGCTGAACCAAATCCAGGCTGGCCCCAAACTGGACCGGACCCGGCTGCGCTGGGTCCTGGCAAAGCCCTGATGCTGGAGCCAGGCTCATCCTCCCTGCCCAGCTGAGCCTGGGTCCCGGGCTGGCCTGGCTCCCGCACGACTCCCATGCACCAGTTACTGACTGAGCCCGGATCCCTCATGACTCCTGAGCCCCAGGTGTTGGCTGAGCCTGGATCCCAGCCTGAGCCGAGAGCCCACGTACCCACATCGCGGGGGCCTCGGGACGGCTGTGCCCACCGGCCGCTTCCGCCCCCAGCTCATGCAGCAGCAGACGACCGTCCTGGCCACCTCGGGCAGCTACCTGAGCCCCGGCGTGGCCTTCTCGCCCTGCCACATCCAGCAGATCGGGGCCGTGAGCCTGAACGGGCTGCCTGCCGCACCCATCGCGCCTGCCTCTGGTGAGCTGCGCCCGGGTCGGGGTCGGACCAGCGGGCAGGGCCCCCCCAGCCCCCCCAGCCCGCCCCTGACGCCCCTCCCCCCGCAGGGCTGCACTCGCCCCCGCTGCTCGGCGCGGCTGCGGTGCCCGGCCTCGTGGCCCCCATCACCAACGGCTTCGCGGGGGTGGTGCCCTTCCCCGGGGGGCACCCCGCGCTGGAGACCGTGTACGCCAACGGCCTGGTGCCGTACCCAGGTACGGGGGCGGGCCGAGCAGCTGCGGGGCTGGGCCCGGGAGGGGAGGTCGAGGCAGGGGCCTGCGCACCACCCCGCGTGGCGCTCGCGGCTGGGAAGCGGGGCGGCAGCGTCCCCAGCGCGCGCCCCCGCCCCACGAGCCCCTCCTCCGCCCCGCAGCTCAGGGCCCCACCGTGGCGGAGACGCTGCATCCTGCCTTCTCGGGAGTCCAGCAGTACACAGGTAGGGCGGCCGCCCGCGAGGCCAGCCCCGCCCTGCCCCGGCCCGCCCTGGCCCCCTCCAGCCCCCTCCAGCTCCCGGTCAGCGCCTGCCTGGCTCTGCCCGTGAAGGCCCCACACCTGGCCCCGCCTCTATTTTGAATGACAGCACCTGCACCAAAGCCCCGCCTTCCTGAAAGCTGGGTGTAGCCCCGCCCTCAGCTGCGGCCCCGTCCAAAGCCCTTCCCTGGGTCTCTGAGCCCCCCCACCCCCGGAAGCCCCGCCCTCATATCATAACCCCGCCCACCTGAGGATGGTGACCCTGCCCCAGACGTGGCCCCGCCCCTGAAAACAGGCCATCTGTAGCCCTGCTCATGGCCCCACCCCTTACCTTCACACTGTGGCCCCGCCCTATGCCGTGGCCACGCCCTGACCCGCCTCCACCGCCCAGGGCCACGCCCTCCCCCTGTAGCCCCGCCTTTACCTCTGGCCCCGCCCTCACGCGCGGCCCCGCCCCGCCCCTTGCAGCCATGTACCCAGCGGCGGCCATCACGCCCATCGCGCACAGCGTCCCGCAGCCACCGCCGGTCCTGCAGCAGCAGCAGCGAGAAGGTGAGGCGGCCCGACCTCCCCCGGGCGCCGGGCGCCCGCTGACCCGGCCCTGCGCCTGGCTCCCTCCGGGCAGGGCGAGCGTGGTCTCCCCGACCCCGCGCTGGGGCGAGCGGCTGAGGGGCGGGCCCAGGCGCCCCGCTGCCCCTGCCTTGGCGTCCACGTCGCCGCGAGCCGTGGCTGGGTGGGTGGGCGGGGCACCCACCGGCAGGGGCAGGGCTGCCCGGTGTCTCCCTCGCCCTCAGCCTGCGGGGTCTGGGCGGGCACTGAGGGCCGGAGCTGAGCCGCAGCCGTGACCCCAGGCCGCCGTGTCCTCAGGCCCCCACAGCACCGTCCCTGCCCCCCATTAGGGCTTTGGCGGGCGGTCAGCACTGGGGTCCCCCCGCCCCCACTCCAGTGCTCCAGGTGTCGGGCAAGCACAGGTGGGAATCACCGGAAAGGGCCCCAGGTGTCCCCGGCGCGCAGAGATCGGTGGCGCCGTCTGCCGTGGTCTCGGCCGGCTACGGGAGGGGTCCGTGACGTGAGGCTTTATTTATTTATTTATTTGAAAGTCAGAGTTACACAGAGAGAAGGAGAAGCAGCAGAGAGAGAGAGAGAGAGAGAGGTCTTCCATCCACTGGGTCACTGCCCAGATGGCCACAATGGCCAGAGCTGTGCCGATCCAAAGCCAGGAGCTCCATCCGGGTCTCCCACTCAGGTGCAGGGACCCGAGGACCTGGGCCATCGTCCACTGCTTTCCCAGGCCACAGCAGAGAGCTGGCTGGGAGGTGGAGCAGCCGGGACTCGAACCAGCGTCCATGTGGGATGTGGGCCCTGCAGGCGGCGGCTTTACCCGCTGCACCACAGCGCCGGGCCGGTGGTGCTATGTAGAAGGGCCTTGGTGCCTGCAGGGTCTGGGAAGCCACGCCCTGTTTGTCAGCGCCACCGTGGGTGCCTCCTGGGGAGTGCAGAGCCGGGAGCCTGCCGGCAGTGCCCGCAGACGCCGGGTCTGGTGGTCAGCCACCTGCGAGCCGTTGGAGCCCCGTGGCTCCCTGCAGGCAGTGCCCGGGACCGGATGGGGCTCTGGCCACTGGGGCCATCTGCGGAGGAGACCGACCGCGCCTCCCTATCCGCAAACCCGCGCCTGGGGTGGGGGAAGGTGAGGGCGAGGCCAGGGTCCCCGAGCGCTGGAGCCGCTGGGTCCATCCGGGGCCGCAGGGCAAGGGCAGGGGAGGGGCCGGCACCTTCTTAGGGGTCAGAGGTCGCCTGTATGTTGAAAAAGGTGGATTTATATAGAGCGAGGGCGCTTCATCCACTGGCCACTCCGCAAATGGCCCCAGTGGCCAGGGCTGGGCCAGGCGCTGCCTGCGGGCCTCCCACGCGGGGGCAGGGGCCCGGGCACTCGGCCGTCCGCCGCCGCTTTCCCGGCCGCAGCCAAGAGCTGGGCGGGAGCCGGGCAGGCGCGGGTGCTGGCGCTGCGGCTCGGCCGCCCGAGGCCTGGGCGCAGGGGCAAGGCCGGGCGGCGTCCGGGCATCAGGAGACCGCGATTCACTCTTATCCGGCCGTGCCCCGGGGACTGCCCGGGCTGGGGGTGGTCCCAGGGATTCCCTGTGACTTCTCTGGGAGCCTCCTTGCGGCTGGCACGCGTGGCCGTGCGTGGCCACGTCCGCGCGGCGTCGCCCTCCACCCTCCGCGTCCGGTTCTTGCGTCATCACCGGGTGGGCGAGCTCCGTGCCTGGGGATTTGTTTTTTCACTTTGTTCAGTGGCGGCCTCGTGGCGAGGCAAGCAGGACCCGGGGTCCGAGCCCCGGGGGCGGACTTCCCCGGGCTCGGGTGCGGGGTGGAGCCTGCGGGCGCGGCGGGCTGGGTGCGCCTGCCCCTCCCCCAGCTGCAGGGGCCCGCCGCCCCTCCTGGGGGTTTATGTCTCTCTCTCCCACCTGCAGGTCCCGAAGGCTGTAACCTGTTTATCTACCACCTCCCCCAGGAGTTTGGAGACGCGGAGCTGACCCGGATGTTCCTGCCTTTCGGCAACATCATCTCCTCCAAGGTGTTCATGGACCGGGCCACCCAGCAGAGCAAGTGTTTCGGTGAGTGCGGCTGCGCAGCCCCGCCCGCGCCCGGCCCGTCCCGCGCCTGGCCCCACCCCGCTGCCCGGCCCAGTCCCCACTGCCTGGCCCCGCCCTGCTGCCAGACCCCGCCCCACTGCCTGGCCCCGCCCTGCTGCCAGACCCCGCCCCACTGCCCGGCCCCGCCCCGCTGCCAGACCCCACCCCGCTGCCCGGCCCCAACCCCGCTGCCAGACCCCGCCCCGCTGCCCAGCCCCAACCCCGCTGCCAGACCCCGCCCCGCTGCCCGGCCCCAACCCCGCTGCCAGACCCCGCCCCGCTGCCCGGCCCCGCCCCGCTGCCAGGCCCCACCCTGCTGCCCGGCCCCGCCCCGCTGCCCGGCCCCGCACCATTGCCAGGCCCAGTCCCCACTGCCTGGCCCCGCCCCACCCCGCTGCCAGACCCCGCCCCACTGCCTGGCCCCGCCCCCGCTGCCAGGCCCAATCCCCACTGCTCAGCCCCGCCTCCCCTCCTGGGGCTCGCACGGCCACGCCTCCCCCGCTGCCTAGCCCCGCCTTCCCCCTCGGCCCCGCCTCCCCATAGCCCTGCCTCCCTGCTGTGCCCCGCCTCCCCAGCCAGGCCCTGCCTCCCTCACCCTGGACCCACTGGCCCCACCCCGCCTCCCCCCTCGGCCCCCCTCCCCACCACCGAGGTCCCGGCATCCCGTGGGTGATCAGGATGGGTGTCCAGTCAGCGCCACTGGGTGCCAACACTCAGGCGTCCTTTCTACAGACGAAACTTTCAGTTCCTTTATCCAAAGCGCAGAGACTCCCGGCCGCTGGCCCGCTCCCGGATGCCCGCGGCCTCTGCACTAGGCCGGGAGCCGGGAGCTCCATGGGGTCACCCCGTGCGTGACCGGGGCCTCCCGGGCGCCGCGAGCAGGGAGCCGGGCCTGCCCCGTGTCCTGTTTGCAGGAAAAGGGGCTCAGAGCGCGGGGGCTGTGGCTGGAGGGAAGCCGACGGGTCGGGGCAGGGGCGGTGCCGTGGGCCGGGGCGGGATCAGGACGCCAGCCTGGCCGTGGACCCGGCTCCCTGCTGCTCTGCCCCGGAGACCTGGAGCCTCGGGGGCCGGGGGCCGCGGCTCGGGGGCCGGGGGCCGCGGCTCCGGCTTTGTCCTGGGCCCGCAGGGGTTTGGGGACGAAGCAGCGGGTGGAAGATTTCTCTCGGTCACATAAACAGGAAAACCAGGCAGCGAGACCGGGCACAGAGCAACTCGGATCACAGAGGACGGGGAAGAGGGCGGGACGCGGTGGGGGGCTGGCCCGGGCGTCCTGGGGGGCATCCTCAGAGCCCCGCCCCCGCCCACCTCCGCGCCCGCCCATCTCCGCAGGCTTCGTGAGCTTTGACAACCCCGCCAGCGCCCAGACCGCCATCCAGGCCATGAACGGCTTCCAGGTCGGCACCAAGCGGCTCAAGGTGCAGCTGAAGCGGCCCAAGGACCCGGGACACCCCTACTGACCGCCCCACGCCGCCCGAGGCTGCGGCCTGGCCCAGGTGAGCCGCAGGCGCCCCGCGGGCTTGGCCACGCCCCTCGCTCCCCTCCCCAGGTGGGGTGATGCTGGCACAGGTTGGGGTGGACAGAGCTGGCCACAGACACCCCCAGCCCCTCTGAGGGAGGCACTGGGATGGGGCGAGGGGGGCAGGGCCCAGCGAGGGGGTAAGGATCCCGGATGAGCAGTTCACCCTGGCGCCTGGGGGTGCCGTCCGTCCTAGGATCCATTCCCAGTTGCAAAACACCAAACCCCAGAAAACGCTGAGGGCCCACCCCAGCCGGCTCGCCAGGGCGGGACCCCGAGAGGCCCAGCAAGGCCTGGAACTGGCATGGGCCATGGGGGTGCGGCCCCCGCCAGGGCCCGGGACCCGCGGCCTCCCCGGCTTTCCTGGCACCTAGAGCCGAGCCCGCCTGCCGGTGCTCCAAGGGTGGGGGGGCGCGGTGGGGCCCTCGCCCGCCCACTGCTGCACACCTTCACTGCGGGGGCGGGGCCTCCAGGCGCCTCGCCTGGGAAGCCCCCTCCCCCAAGCCTGGGTTTTCGCCCCCCCTCAGCGTTCCCCTAGGGGCGTGTGAGGGCGCCCGGGCTGTGCGGGCTAGCCACGCGCCGGGGTGCACCCGCCGCCAGCCCCCGGAATGCAGTGGAGAGGGGGCGGGTGCAAAGGACATGGGAACGTGTGTCCCGTGTCCCCCTCCCAGGAGAGGCGGCGCCTGGGCCCCAGACCCCGGCCCGGCGGGGCCCTGCGGCCGCCCCCGCCCCCTAACGCCCGCCTTCTCCCCCCAGGTTGGGGCCTCCCCGCCCCGGGCGGCTCCCCGCTTCCCACCGACCCAGGAGTTTTCCGTAAATTGCCACCAGTGTCCGGACACCAGCCCCGCCCCCGCCCCTGGCCCTCAAAATGTGACGTCCGCGGACGGGCGGGGGCGGGGCGGGGGCCCCGGCGCCCCCGTGTGTACACGTGCGCGTCTATGGAGAGCTAGAGACACTATATATATATTTTTTGAGTATAAATCACGGGACCAAACTTTCCTGACGCCCTTGCGCCCGAGAGGCGGCCCGGGCGCTCTCCCTGCGCGGGCGCGGCTGCCCACGCCATATACCTCCCGGCCCCGCGCGCCCGGCCCGCGCCCTCGGAGCTGCCCCGCCGCCCGGCCCCTCCGTCTTAGCCTTACTCCTCGGCCCTCGGCCCGCGGCGCGGCGCGGGGCGGGCGGGCGCGCTCCCGCCCCCATCACCAGCCTGGACCAGGGTCCGCGCGGGGCCGCGGGGGCTCGGCCGGACCTCCTTACCTCGGCGAGAAGCCCCTGGCGCGTGCGTCCGCTCCGTTTCGGGTTCTCCGAGCGAGTTCGGAGCAGCACGGGGTGTGTGTGTGTGGGGGGGGCGAGGGCGGCTTTTCCTTTCCCGCGGGGGCGGGGGCCGCCCGCGCTCCAAGCACACGGGGAGCCCCGCGCCTCCCGCCCACCTGGCGCCAGCTGACTTCGTAAGCTCAAATCAAAAAAAATTTTTTTAAAGAAAAATACAACAAAAAAAGTCGCCTTCCCTTTGTTTCTACCAAAACGTGTTGACCTGGAAAAAGAAAAAAAGAAAAAAAAAAAAAGAGAGAAAACCTAGAAAAACAAGAAGCCGCCCCTTGCGGCGCGCGCCCCCGCGCCCGCGCCCCCGCTGTACATACCGGGTTTCTACTCCTCCCCTGACTCGTGCGTGGTTTGTACGACTCAACTGTGTTTCCGCGACCAGGCCCCTCCCGACGCTGCCCCCGCGCGCGCCCAGGCACAGGTGCACCCGCGCGCGCAGGCGCACACAGGCACACAGGCGCGCGCGCACCCGGCGCGGGGACCCGCGGGCCTCGCCCGCGCGCTGAGCTTTCCCGGGCGGGAGTCGCGCTCCCGTGCGCGCCCCGAGCTTCGGGTGAGCCGTCGCGAACGCCTCTTTTTGGTCGGAAAAAAAAAAAAGTTTATTTAATAAAAGTTTTACTTGCTACAGGGCCGACTCTGCGGCTTCTTCCCCCCATCCCGTCCCCTCCGTAGACCCAGGGGCTGGGGGCGGGCGCTGGGGTGAAGCCTGCCGGTCCCGGCCACCCAGTGGGAGCCCCCCACCCCGCACTCGGCTGGCCACTGGGGAGTGAGCCGGTGGATGGAAGACTCCCATCTCCATCACCTCCCATCACCTCCCATCACCTCCCTCTCCCCATCTCTGCCTTTCAAATAAATAAATCTAAGCAAGCAGGGAGCTGGCGTCAGGAGCCAGAAGGGACTCGAACCCGGGCATCTGGCGTGCAGTGCGGGCGTCTCAGCCCTCAGGCCACATGCCGGCCCGAGTCGGGGTTTGGGGCCGGGCGGTGGGTGGCACACACATGCGGCTCCTTACTCTGGGGAGTCCGGGCCCCGGCTCGGGGGCGCTCGCCATGCTGGGGGACCCCCACCCCCCACCTGGGGCACCCTTTCAGCGCCCAGAGACCGAGACCTCAGTGCCTACCATGGCCAGAGCCGGAGCCAGGAGCAGGAAAGCCGGGGCTCGAACCCTGGCCCCGAGCGGGGTGCTGCAGGCATCTGGAGCAGCGCCCCGCGCCCCGGAGTCCGGAACTTCGGCGCGACGGAGACACGAGGCCCCCGGCCGCTGGCGTGGCTCCCGCGACCCCCAGCCGAGGGAGGGTGGGCGGGGCTAAGGTGCCCAGCGCGCGGTGTCCACTGCAGGCCAAGGCTGAATCTACAGAAAGGGGAGCGGGGCGGGGGGCGGGGGCGAATACGAACACTCAGTTTGTCTCGGAACAGCTAGAAACCCTGGAAAGCCCCTTTCCGGGAATTGGGGCGCAGCGGGTGAAGCGGCCGCCAGTTCGAGTCCCGGCTGCTCCGCTTCCGATCCAGCTCCCTGCTGTGGCGCTGTGGCCTGGGAAAGCAGCGGACGATGACCCAAGGACTGCACTGCACCTGCGTGGGAGACCCGGATGGAGCTCCTGGCCCCTGGCTCTGGATCGGCCCAGCTCCAGCCGTTGCGGCCATCTGGGGGAGTGACCCAGCGGATGGAAGACCTCTCTCCCTCCCTCCCTCTCTCTCTCTCTTTGCCTTTCAAATAAATTAAGAGGTGAATCTTAGAGGAGGGAATTTCCTCCCGGAGGCCTCCTTCCAGGCGGCCAGCAGGGGGCAGCAGAGGCCACGCCTTGGTTTTGCACAGGCGCCTTCCTGGAACGCCGCAAGCAAGCATTTATTAGGCCCCAAATGAGTGCGCCGCGCCGCGCTGGGGGACAGCGCAAGGTGGGCGGCTCAGGGACCCCGGCTTCTCTCTGGGACGCTGAGGCTACCCCCAAAGCTGGCGGGGTCAGCCCGGCCTCCCTTCACCATGGGCCTGGGCGGCTGCGCGCCGGCGGTTCCTGGGGTTCCCTGACATTGTGCAGACACACGTGACCTGCTGCGCACAGGGGTCGCCTTAGCAAGGTCTAGAATTACCTGGGGAGGGGACCGGGGCCCCTGCAGCCACGGCCTGCGGCTACGTGGAGTGAGGGGCACACCAGCACGCGCAGGGTGGTCGCGCCTGCAGGCTGAAGCGTCAGTGAGCATTTATTAAGCACCTGCTGTGTGTAGGTGCTGGACACGCAGAGAACAAAACACACACGAACCCCTGGCCACGCCCCTGCGCCTCGCCCCGCCCCACCGCCCCACCCAGCCCCGCCTCCTCTCCGCCCGGAGGTGGAGATGATCTACATATTCATGAGACGCCAGCAGATCCACAGCCGGAACTTGCGTTCCTCTTCAGAGCCTAGGCGATTGTGACGTCAGGAGTGACGTCTGAAGTTATCCTTAAAGGCGCAGTACCCTCCCTGACCCCGAGATGGCTTTGCCGCCCTGCGTGAAATCCTGGCAGGCGCGGTGGGCGCTCACTGCCCGCCAAAGTGTTCAGCACCGGGGGTCGCGGACAGCTCCAGGGAGCCTGGGAACCGGTCCAGGCCCTCCGCCCGCCCCCGGGGACAAGCGCTGATCTCTGCCCGTCACGGCATCAGGGGTGCTGTCCGGGGCGCCTCTGGCTCCAGATCAGCTCCGGGTCCAGTCCACCGCCAGGTCCCGACGCTCTGCGGCCCCACTCGGCCCCGAGCGCGCCCCTTCTCCCCTCCCCTGGGCGCGCACGTGCCCGGCCCCGCCTGTGTTCCCCGCGGCGGCCGGCAGAGGGCGCCTGTCCTCCGGGGAGCCGGGACAAACTTAACATTAACCAAAAACTCCTCCCCGCAGGGGACACGAGTGCCGGCTTCCGCGAGTGGTGGGGGGCCCCGAGGAGGCCCGCCTGGCAGATTCACGGCCGTGTAAACAGGGCTGCGTGGAAGTCGCCCAGCGTCCTGCTGCGGCTGCGTGGAACATTCTGGAAGCACCCTCGCCCGCTGAGCCTGGGGGATCCGCGCGTCCCGGCTGTGTGGGCTCCGGGGCTGGGTTAGCGGCTCGCACACTGCGGAGGGGGCTCAGGCCGTCCCCGCGACCCCACCAGCATTTCCTTAAAGGGCCCGGGCGTCCGTTCCCCGGCTGACGCAGAGCAGGGCCGGCTGCGGGGCTGTGGTCACTGGGGACCGCCGTCCAGTGCATCCTGAGCCAGGGCGAGAGAGGCCGGCGGCCGGGCCCTGGCCACACCGGCTCCAGCCCCACGCCCGCCTGAGTGCCAAGGGAGCCAACCCCGCACAGCGCCACCTGCGCTGCCCTCCCCCGAAAGCCCTTGGCCGGCCGCGGGGCGGGGAGGAGCCCCAGGCCCCCGCTGTGCACCTGCCCCCCGCCCCTCCTGTCCGGCCGCTGTCACCCCCGACCTCCCTGCAGGCTCCCAGGCCGGGTGGGGCCCTGGTTGGGAGGGGGCTGGGGTCCCGGCGGAGCCCCCTCCCCCCCAAGTGCCCGCCACGGCCCGCCCCTCCACCCCAGAAGTTTCTCTCTGGCCTCCGCTGTCCGCGTATCCGCGGCATCTGAGGTCTGTGGCTGGGAATTGTTGGCCGTGATCAGACTTTTTAGAGGTTGATTTGGAAATGGGAGTTGAGAGAGAGAGAGAGAGGGAGAGGGAGAGGTCTTCCATCCACTGGGTCACTCCCCAGATGGCCGCCATGGCCGGAGCTGTGCCGATCGGAAGCCAGGAGCTCCATCCGGGGCTCCCACGCGGGAGGAGGGGCGCAAGGACCCGGGCCATCGTCCACTGCTTTCCCAGGCCACAGCAGAGAGCTGGCCCGGAAGTGGAGCGGCCGGGACTCGAACCCACGTCCACGTGGGATGTGCCCGGGGCCGTCGCCTCTTTAATGAAATCTCCGCCCGCCCTGAGCTCTGCTCTGGGCCCGCGTTCGGTGTTCAGTCCGGGCGCTGTTAGAACCCCGGGCCCTGAGCGCGGCCCCGCTCGTGGATTCCGCCCCTCGAGGGCTTCAGGCCGCGGCGTGGGGCCGCCCGCCCGCCTCCCCCGCCGGGGTCTCCCCAGGAAGCGTGCGGGAGCCCGGACGCTGGGGAACGCGCGGGCCTGGGTCTTCGCCCTACCCGCGGGGCCGCGGCCTCCGCGGGTGTAAATGCGCCCCCGGGGTGGGGGCTCCGGGTGAGAGGGGCGGCCTCCGCCCTTCGCCCCTCCCCTCCCACCCACCGCGTCTGCTCCCGCCTCGGCCCTGCCTTCTCAGGACCCGCACAGCCCCGGGTCGTCGTCTGCAGCGACCACGAGGCTCGGAGGCAAATGACGGCGCGGGGCGGGGCCTCCGCAAGGAGTCCCGCACGCGCCGCGTCCCGCTGTCCCAGGCCCCAGCGCCTCGCCCGCGGCTTTCCCTCGACGGGGCCGGGTGTGGGCCTGGTGCGGGGTGGGCGCCTTCTCCCTCCCCGGCCTCTGCTGCCTCCTGGGCCCTCCGGGGCGGGCTCTGGACGCTTGGGAGTCCCCGGGCCCGAGGGAGGAGGCGCCAGGCCTTGGGGAGACAAGACTGTGGGGTGGGCACTGGAGGAGGGGCGCCCTCCGGCCCCCAGCCCCCCCCAGCCCCGTGGCCACCCCGCTGTCCACCGCCGAGGCCGCTCCAGGGCCCCTGGGGTCCCCCGAGGTCCTGCCCTGCAGGCCAGGCGCACCCATGGCTCCCCATGCGTGCACGGCCGCCCAGGGGTCCTGGCCCCTCCTCCCTGCGCGGAGGGCGCCCCCTCCCCCGGCCGCGGCCCCGGCCCTCTCCAGGAAGGGGCCGTGGGAGGTGGTGGGAGGGGTCCGGCGCTCCGCGGGCCCTGCGCGCCCGGCTGGGCACAGGAGCTGGCGAGCGGGCGGCGGGGCTGGGAGCAGCCGCTCCTCCCGGGGGGCGGGCGCGGGGGCGGGGGGCTGCTCCCAATCAGAGCCCGGTGCCGTGGGTGGCCACTCGCCGGCCGGCCGGAGCTCCCGCCGCAGCCGCCCCCTCCATCTCTCTCTCCCTCTCCCCCTCCAGCTCCGAGGGTCCCAGGCCATGCGGGCGGCGCGCGCCGAGCCCGCGGCTGGGCGGGGGTAAGGTCGGCAGCGCCCCGCGCCAGCATGGAGGTGCCGGGCGCCCCGGTGCCCAGCGAGGCCGCGGTGAAGTGGCAGCTGTGCTACGACATGACGGCCAAGATGTGGTGGATGGTGAGTGGGCGCCGGGCCCGCGTGGGCCGGCGTCGTGGCCCCGGGGCGGTGTGGCCCTGGCGTGGGGGTCTGTGGGCAGGCGGTCCTCAGGGGCTCCAGGCAGGGCTGGGGCAGCTCCGCCAAGCTTGGGCGCCCTTCCGGAAGCTTGTAGGGGGCCAGGCCGCGGCCCTCGGGGATGGGACCCCGCCGTGGTGGAGGGAGACATTCCGGGCTGGGCTGGGGGCCGTGGGGCCGGGCTGGGGGCCGGCGAGGCCCGGGCCGTCCACCGGGGCACGCGGAGCCTGCGGCCGGGGGCCCGGTGTCGTCCCCCTCCGGGAAGCGGCCTGGGTCTCACGGCCGTGGCTCCGGGGCCCTGTCCCTTGCAGCCGCCGGCTGGGGGTCCCTGGTCCTCCGTGCCGAGTTCTGGGGTCTCCAAGGGCAGAAGCCGTTCCCGCACCCTGGGGTGGGGGTTGTGTGTCGGCTTCAGCTCTCAGTCTCCCTTTGGCCGGCATTTATCATGCGCCTACTGTATCCCGGCCCCGTCTCGGGTGCTCAAGAGACGTGCAGGTGGGGGTGGCAGGGGCCGCAGAACTGAGACCCGGCAGCTGGCAAAATGGACAAAGAGAAAAGGGGGCTGAGGACACGGCCGGTGCCAAGGCCCTGGGGCAGCACAGAGCCAGGAGGCCGGCATGGCTGGAGCAGAGCCAAGGGGCAGGGGGCGGCCCCACAGCAGAGGCCCAGGCTCCTGTTCGGGTGGGGGTTATGCCCCCCACAGCGAGCCCAGGGTGCACGTCAGCAGGGGGGGTTCCTGCAGAGGTGCGGCCTGGGGGCACCTGGGCGCCCGACCCTCCCCAGCCCTCGGCAGGAGCCCGGAGCCGCGTCACCCCCCACCAGGCGCCCAGCACAGCGCGGCCGCCCTGGGGCTGGGGAGGGGGCCACGTGCCCCCCAGGGCCGCGCTGTGCGGGGCTGAGGTCCCCGTCACGGGAGGCATCCGAGCCCAGCGGGACCACGGCGTCTACAGGAGCAGCGTCTACACCGGGCCGGCCGGGTGCAGGGCGGGAAAACAGGACCAGCAGCCAGCGTGGCCGTGAGAGGCTTCCGTGGCTTTGCCCCTTCCGTGGGGGGGCCCACGGAGAAGGCGAGAGCAGGATGTGCGGGGCCAAGGGCAGGCGCCGGCTGCTGCCCGCCTCCGTCTCTCCGCCCGCCACCAGGCCGCTGCCCAGGCCGGAACTGCGGGCCAGGCACGTGGGGGCGGCCGTGGTCGGACCCCAGGAGGCTCTGCCATGAACCGGCAGCCAGGCCGGGGGCTCGTGGGCACGGGGCCGGCGCTGAGGAGGGGGCGCTGGCGGAGGTCTGGGGTCTGGGGGCCGAGGGCGCGGCCGTGCAAAGGCCCTGGGGTGGGATGGAGCTGGGGGTGGGTGGGCGGGGCCCTAGGGAGCCATGGCGGGGTTGAGGCGGGCGGGCGCCCCCGTGCCCGTCTGAGTGCCACCCGCCGCCTCCCCTGCTGTGTGCCGGCGCTGGGGTGGGGGTCGGGGCGCTCCGTCTCCCGGCCCTCGGCCGCCGCCCACTGTGCCCACATCTGAGGCTCCGAGGAGCCGGCCAGTCTGCTGCAAACCACGGAATGTGTCCCGGAGCCGGGCGGGAATGTCGGCGGGGGTGGGGCCGGGCCGGGTGGGGGCCGCGGGGCCACGGGCGCCTCCTCGGCCCCCGCCCCGGACGCTGCGTGGAGGGGGGCTGGGCAGGCGAGTGAGGGAGTGAATGAATGAGTGGCCCGCCCCAGTGAGGACACGGTCGGGTGGCGCCCTCTCCCAGGCCAGCGGCCGGGTGTCCGCCCCTCCCCGGGCGCTCAGAGAGGGGCAGCAGCCCCCGGGGGTCGCACCCAGGGGCTCCCGAGGGCTCTGAGCTCAGCCGGGCCCAGCTTGGCCACCTGCGCGGGGTGGACGGGGCTCGGGGCCGTGGACGTGGCGGGGCGAGGCCCCAGACGCCGCGCTGGGGGGTGGGCGGCGTCCTGGGGCAGGGCTGAGGGCCCCAGAGGTGGCAGGGGGCGGGGAGGCTGGCACGAGGGTCCTCACCTGGGGGTCCCCCAGCAGCAGGAGGGGCCCCCGAGATGTCCTGGCCGGGGTGGGGGCTGAGCCCGGGTGCCTGGGTGGTCCGCATGGTGGGGCGGGGGCGGGGTGGACGGATGATGGACGGACGGGTGGGTGGGTGACAGGTGGGTGGGTGCGGGGCGTGTGGCACCCAGGGCCGCCTGGGAAGCTCTGGGGCCAGGCGCAGCCCCCCCACCGCCCCCGCTGGCCCCGCCCCTCCGCGACCCCCGCCCCCGCCGGGACCTGCGCTCCGGGGGTCGCCGCAGACAACCCACGGAAAAGTAAAGTGGAGCTGGGCGCCGGGACCGCGGGCGGCGGTAATGACCCTCGATTGCTCCCAGCTGCGGGGGCGGGGCCGGCGCCCACCAAGCCGCGGGGGGGGGGGCCGCCGCGGTGACCGGCCCGGCTCGGGCAGCCCCTGCCCCCGGGGACTTTGCTCGGCGTCGCCCCCCGCTGGCCGGCGTCTGGTCACCACCTCTGGGAAGCCCCCCCACAGCCGCTGGGCCTTTCCCACCGCTCCCGGCCTCACAAATCCACCGAGCAGACCACAGGGGCGGGGGCTTCTCCGAGCGGCGGGGTCGGGGTCTGGGCATGGAGGCCACTGGCTGTCAGCCCTGAGACAGCCCACGGCCCTGGGCCCCGCCGGCCACGCCCCCGGCCACGGCCCTGCGGCCCCTCCCCCGCGTTAGCCCTGTGTCCCCCGCCCCAGCCACGCCCCCCACCATGGCCCTGCGCCCCCCTCCACGGCCCTGCGCCCCCCGCCATCCACGCCCCCCACCATGGCCCTGCGCCGCCTGCCCCCGGCCATGGCCCTGGGCCCCGCCCCCTCCATGCTCCCTGGCCCCTCGGGGCACCCCCACTCTGAGCCCTGGGGACACCGGGACCCCCACCCTCCCCGTCCGTGGGGGTCGTGGAAGCCGCTTCTGCTCGCGGCGTCTGCGGGGTCACCCGGGGCTCAGGGACAGGAAGTGGGGTTATTGGGGGGGGAGGGAGAGAGGGGGTGGGGGACAGAGAGAGATGGGCAGGGGCAGGGACGCCGGTCTCCACCCGCCAGGTCACCCCACGCCGCAGCAGCCAGGCCGGGCGCCGGGAGCTCCATCCGGGTCCCCCGTGGGTGCGGGGCCGCCACTGCCGCCCCCGGGTGCGCACAGCGGGGCCTGACCCAGGCGGGGTGACCCCTGCCCCGCACTGCCCCGCACTGCCCCGCACTGCCCGGCCCGCTCGCCCTGCGTCTAAGCTGAGTGCAGAGGCCTAGCGGGGCGGGGGGGGGGCGGGGTTGCAGGTGCGGGGCCCCTCCCTCTAACCGCGGAGTCAGAGACCGTCCGCTGGGCACTGACGGTGTCCGCCATGGCCGGGGACGAGGAGGGGCTGGGCTGGACGCGGCCACCCCGGTCCCGCGTGGGTCCCCGCCACGCGCCCGCCGCTGGCTCCGTCCAGCGCCTCCTGGGCCAAGGCTGCAATGCCCGCGAGTCCCACCAGGGGGCAGCACGCGACCAGGAGATGCCCGAGGCCGCGGTGACGGGAGCCCCGTCCTGACCCTGACCCTGACCCTGACCCTGCGTCTCCACCCGCGCCGTCTTCACCCGCGGCCGGGAGTCCTCGGAGCCCACGCGCGGCCGCGCACCTGCCCAGCGCCCGGGGACCCCGCGTGGGCGACGCCCGTGTCCCCTCTCGCGTGCCCGCTCTGTGGCCGGGCCTGAGCCGACGCCGCGGAGGGTCCTGCGAGCGTCTGGGGGCGTCGGGGGTCCGCCCGGGGGTCCCGCCCAGGCCGGCCGGGGCTCACTGACTCCCCTGAGTGCCGCACGCGAGGGGACCCCAGACCCCTCTAAGTCTCGGCCGCGCACAGATGCCGGCCGTGTTCCGGGCCGTGTAGTGTCCATCGCCGGGTCCGTGTTCCGGGCCGTGTAGTGTCCATCACTGAGTCCGTGTTCTGGGCCGTGTAGTGTCCATGTTCTGGTCCGTGTTCTGGGCCGTGTTCCGGGCCGTGTAGTGTCCATCACCGGGTCCGTGTTCCGGGCCGTGTAGTGTCCATCACCGAGTCCGTGTTCTGGGCCGTGTAGTGTCCGTCGCCAGGTCAATGTTCTGGTCCGTGTTCCGGGCCGTGTAGTGCTCCGTGCACTGGTCCATGTTCTGGGCCGTGTAGTGTCCATCACTGGGTCTGTGTTCTGGTCCATGTTCCGGGCCGTGTAGTGCTCCATGCACTGGTCCGTGTTTCGGGCCGTGTAGTGCTCCATGCACTGGGTCTGTGTTCTGGTCCATGTTCCGGGCCGTGTAGTGCTCCATGCACTGGTCCATGTTCTGGGCCGTGTAGTGCTCCATGCACTGGTCCGTGTTCTGGGCCGTGTAGTGTCCATCACCGGGTCTGTGTTCCGGGCCGTGTAGTGTCCGTCGCCGAGTCCGTGTTCTGGGCCGTGTAGTGTCCGTCGCCAGGTCCATGTTCTGGTCCGTGTTCTGGGCCGTGTAGTGTCCATCACTGGGTCTGTGTTCTGGTCCATGTTCCGGGCCGTGTAGTGCTCTGTGCACTGGTCCGTGTTCTGGTTCGTGTTCCGGGCCGTGTAGTGTCCGTCGCCAGGTCCGTGTTCTGGGCCGTGTAGTGCTCTGTGCACTGGTCCGTGTTCTGGTTCGTGTTCTGGGCCGTGTAGTGTCCGTCGCCAGGTCCGTGTTCTGGGCCGTGTAGTGCTCCGTGCACTGGTCCGTGTTCTGGTTCGTGTTCCGGGCCGTGTAGTGTCCCTCGTGAGCAGAGCGAGGCAGCTGCACTCCGGTCACTTCCCAAATGCCCACAGCAGCAGGGGCTGGGCCCGGCCACAGAGGGCTCCATCCGGGTCTCCATGTGGGGGCGGGGCCTGTGCGCTTGGTGCAGACAGGAAGTGCTCAGGGCACTGACAGGAAGTGCTCGAGGTACAGACAGGAAGTGCTCAGGGCACAGACAGGAAGTGCTCAGGGCACTGACAGGAAGAGCTCGGTGCACACAGGAAGTGCTCAGTGCAGACAGGAAGTGCCCAGTGCACACAGGAAGTGCTCGAGGTACAGACAGGAAGTGCCCAGTGCACACAGGAAGTGCTCGAGGTACAGACAGGAAGTGCCCAGTGCACACAGGAAGTGCTCGAGGTACAGACAGGAAGTGCCCAGTGCACACAGGAAGTGCTCGAGGTACAGACCGGAAGTGCTCAGTGCAGACAGGAAGTGCCCAGTGCACACAGGAAGTGCTCCAGGTACAGACCGGAAGTGCTCAAGGCACAGACAGGAAGTGCTCAGGGCACAGACAGGAAGTGCCCAGTGCACACAGGAAGTGCTCCAGGTACAGACAGGAAGTGCTCAAGGCACAGACAGGAAGTGCTCAGGGCACAGACAGGAAGTGCTCGAGGTACAGACAGGAAGTGCCCAGTGCACACAGGAAGTGCTCCAGGTACAGACCGGAAGTGCTCGAGGTACAGACCGGAAGTGCTCAGTGCAGACAGGAAGTGCCCAGTGCACACAGGAAGTGCTCCAGGTACAGACCGGAAGTGCTCAAGGCACAGACAGGAAGTGCTCAGGGCACAGACAGGAAGTGCCCAGTGCACACAGGAAGTGCTCCAGGTACAGACAGGAAGTGCTCAAGGCACAGACAGGAAGTGCTCAGGGCACAGACAGGAAGTGCTCGAGGTACAGACAGGAAGTGCCCAGTGCACACAGGAAGTGCTCCAGGTACAGACCGGAAGTGCTCGAGGTACAGACCGGAAGTGCTCAGTGCAGACAGGAAGTGCCCAGTGCACACAGGAAGTGCTCCAGGTACAGACCGGAAGTGCTCAAGGCACAGACAAGAAGTGCTCAGGGCACAGACAGGAAGTGCCCAGTGCACACAGGAAGTGCTCGAGGTACAGACCGGAAGTGCTCAGTGCAGACAGGAAGTGCCCAGTGCACACAGGAAGTGCTCCAGGTACAGACAGGAAGTGCTCAAGGCACAGACAGGAAGTGCTCAGGGCACAGACAGGAAGTGCTTGAGGTACAGACAGGAAGTGCTCAAGGCACACAGGAAGTGCTGGAGGTACAGACCGGAAGTGCTCAGTGCATAGACAGGAAGTGCCCAGTGCACACAGGAAGTGCTCGAGGTACAGACCGGAAGTGCTCAGTGCATAGACAGGAAGTGCTCGGGGCACACAGGAAGTGCTCGGTGCACAGACAGGAAGTGCTCAGAGCAGACCGGAAGTGCTGTTGGTACGGCGCCCTTTCTTCTGGGAGTGGCGCCGCCCGAGCCCCAGGACCCCCGAGGCCTCCCCGGCGTCCGCAGTGTGGGGTCGGGGGTCAGTGGACGGAGCCCTGGCCTGGGGTCCGCGAGGCCGCCACTGACCTCGGGGCCCTGGTCACCTCCCTGCCTCTGGGAGCAAGCCGTGGCCCCGCCTCTCGGGGCCCTGGGTCCAGGAGGAGCCCCGCCCTGGCTGAGGGGGGTCGGGCCCACTTCACCGATGGGGAAACTGAGGCACGGAAGCCGACGCCCCCCCAATGCCCTGACCTAGGGGCGGGCGGGGTCGCCCGAGTGCACTGCCCGGGTCCACCTGAGCCGTGCGCACCAGGGTCTCAGCCCCCGGACCCTGGCACCGGAGCGGCCACACAGGCGACGCCAGGCCATGGGGAGCAGGGCGCCCACAGATTCCGGGCCTCAGTGTCCCCACCGTGAAGTGGGTACACCCGGGGGCCGCGAGTGCACAGCACCGGCTGTCGCCAGGTCCATGCTCGTGGGCGGAGGTGCCGGCTGCCCCTCCACCCCCGGCCGCCCAGGCCCAGGTGTCGTGGTCAGCGGGGGACCCGGGTGTGGGTGGACGGGGCAGCAGGGGCTCCCGGGTGTGCGTGGACGGGGCAGCGGGGACCTGGGTGTGGGTGGACGGGGCAGCGGGGGCTCCCGGGTGTGGGCGGAGGGTCAGCGGGGGACCCGGGTGTGGGCGGAGGGGGCAGCGGGGACCCGGGTGTGCGTGGACAGGGCAGCGGGGGACCCGGGTGTGGGTGGACGGGGCAGCGGGGTTCCCGGGTGTGGGCGGAGGGGGCAGCGGGGACCCGGGTGTGCGTGGACGGGGCAGCGGGGGACCCGGGTGTGGGTGGACGGGGCAGCGGGGGCTCCCGGGTGTGGGCGGAGGGGGCAGCGGGGACCCGGGTGTGCGTGGACGGGGCAGCGGGGGACCCGGGTGTGGGTGGACGGGGCAGCGGGGACCCGGGTGTGGGCGGAGGGGGCAGCGGGGACCCGGGTGTGCGTGGACGGGGCAGCGGGGGCTCCCGGGTGTGGGCGGAGGGTCAGCGGGGGGACCCGGGTGTGGGTGGACGAGGCAGCGGGGACCCGGGTGTGGGCGGAGGGGGCAGCGGGGACCCGGGTGTGGGCGGACGGGGCAGCGGGGGACCCGGGTGTGGGTGGACGGGGCAGCGGGGGGACCCGGGTGTGGGTGGACGAGGCAGCGGGGACCCGGGTGTGCGTGGACGGGGCAGCGGGGGGACCCGGGTGTGGGCGGACGGGGCAGCGGGGGACCCGGGTGTGGGCGGAGGGTCAGCGGGGACCCGGGTGTGGGCGGACGGGGCAGCGGGGGGACCTGGGTGTGGGCGGACGGGGCAGCGGGGGACCCGGGTGTGGGCGGAGGGTCAGCGGGGACCCGGGTGTGGGCGGAGGGTCAGCGGGGGGACCCGGGTGTGGGCGGACGGGGCAGCGGGGGACCCGGGTGTGGGTGGACGGGGCAGCGGGGGCTCCCGGTGCCGAGGGCCGCCCCGCCCAGAACTGTCCCCAGGACGGCCTGGCCCTGCCCGGAGGTCCCACTGAGCAGAGCGGAAGACTGAGGCCGGGGGAGGAGCCAGCGCTCTGCGGCTGGGATCCCCGGGACCGGCGGCAGGGGCCGCGCTTGCGAAAGCCGGGGGCGGCGCGGGGCAGGCCTGGGCAGCGGCCAGGACTCCCGCCCGCGGGCACCGCGCGGGAGAACGGACCAATCGGAGCGCGGCTGGGTGCGTGCTGGCCAATGAGCGCGCGCCGGGGCTCGGGCTCCACCCCCAGGGAAAGCTCCTTGGCCACAGCAGGGCTCAGCCGGGTGCCCTGAGGCTCCCGGGTTCCGCACTTAATGAGCGCCTACTGCATGCCGGACGCGGGGCAGCCAGCGCAGGGCGCGCGCCCCGGGCCTGCTGCCGCTTCTCAGAGCGTCCTGGCACACAGCAGGCGCTTAATAAGTGCGGCTGGACGGCTCCGCAGCCCCGTTTTCTGCTCTGCCCCGGGACAGAGGGGGCGAGGACCCCCGGCGGGAGGCGCGGCCGGGCGGGGACCCCGAGTCCCCCGGAGACGCCGAAGCAGAGACCCCTCTGTGCCCCTGCGCCCTCCGCGAGGGTCCCGGATGCGTCCCGGCCTTGGCAGCGTCCTGGGGGGAGGTCTCCGGTTCCCGTAAACCCCGTCCCCACGGCTGGACTGAAGAGGGGTGCGCGCTGATGGGGGGAGAAGATTGGAGCCCCCGCTCTGGGTGGGCAGCGAGGCGGGAGGGCAGGGGTGGCCTGGGGCTCCCCGGGACTGCGCCGCCCATCGCCCCAGGGTGCCCCGGCCACCGGGACCTGGGCTCGGGCACTGCTGGGCCTGGGGGTGGGGAGGGCGCGAGTGGACCTGAGACCAAAAACCCACCCGGCAGGACTCGGCAGTACCCGGATGATGGGAAAATTAGCATTTCTTTTATTAGAGAGTTAGAGAGAGGGGGGAGGGAGGGTCTTCCATCCACTGGGTCTCTCCCCACATGGCCGCTATGGCCAGAGCTACACTGGTCCAAACCCAGGAGCTCCATCCGGGTCTCCCACGCGGGTGCAGGGCCCAAGCACTTGGGCCATCGTCCACTGCTCTCCCAGGCCACAGCAGAGAGCTGGATGGGAAGTGGAGCAGCCGGGACTCGAACCAGTGCCCACGTGGGCTGCCGGCCCTGCAGGCCAGGGCTTTACCCGCTAGGCACAGCGCCGGCCCCGCATCCGTTCTTCCTCTGCGGCCCCTCCCCCGAAGGCGCTGTCCTAGGCACTGGCCCCCTCCCTCCGTGCGCCTCCGCGGGGTCCTGGGGCTCCGGCCGGGGGAGGGGGGACTCCCCGCGCATGTGCACCATGCGAGCCGCCGTGAGGCCCAAGCTGGGATCCCTGCGCCCACCTGGAGCCCCGGATGCAGCTCCTGGCTCCTGGCCCCCGCCTGGCCGAGCCCCGGCGGGCACCTGGGGAGTGAGCCGGCAGGTAGCAGCTCTGTCTGTCATATCGGTAATCGATAAGCCGGACCGGTCGGAGCCGCGTGGGGGGCAGCGCTCAGCCCGTGGTCAGTGGTCCACGCTCCGGAAGCTCCTCCCGGTCTCCAGGGCAGGCCACAGGGTCCTGGTGGCTGGCCGGTCCCCGCACATCTGGCCACGGCACCTCCCCCACCCCGGAGTGACCACGGACCCGCGGTCTCCTCTGGCCCCGCCCGCCCCAAGCTCCCCCTGTGCCGGCTGCTGGGAGGGGCTGGGGGCCACCGTGGGCAGTGGGCGCGGGAGACCTCCTGCCGAGCTCCGGGCTGGCAGGCCGAGGAGGGACTTCCATGGGGGCCGTGGGAGTCTCCTGTGCGTCCGCCACCCCCCCCCCCAGGAGCTGGCAGCTGGGAGGCGGGGCCGCCGGAGGGTAAGAGAAGGGGTTTGTAGCAGGTGCCTGAGCCCGACTCCTGCCGGCCAGCACCCTGAGCCGGGGTCAGCGGACAGGAACTGAGCCTCGGCCGCCTGGTTCCAGGGACCCCGGGGCTCCTCCAACACTGAGGTCTTGGCATTCCCCGCCTCCCCAGCACCCTGCCCCCCGGGAGGTCCCCTCCACAGTCTCCACGGCTTGGCAGCCTCGGGCCCCCGCTCTGGGCGCTCCCCAGCCCCGTTTTCCAGATGGGCAGACCAAGGCTCAGCGCCGGGGCCCCGACCCTGAGCTGAGCCCTCCTCCCCCAGGCCTGGACCCTAGGGCTGGGGGAGCAATGGCTTGGAGACCCCAGTGGTCCTCTGGCCAGCGGCGCCCACTCAGGACGGACACAGGGCCGCCGGGAGACCCGGCCATGCCGCCCAGCGTGGCTGCTAACAGACAAGTGCCAGTCCCAGGGTAGAGCCCGGATGTGGACACCCGCCCACCCCGGCCGCGGCTGCCCGCAGGCCCTGTGGCCAGGGCAGGCTCAGCGGGAGGGTTCGGACGGCAGGCCCCCTCTCCTCTCACTCCGTCGGCAGCTCAGCCTGACCAGGGTAAGCAGAGCTCTCCCACACCCCGAGTGTCCCCCCGCCCCCGCGAATCCGCTCCTTGAACGTGATTCCACCTCAGGGCGGCGCTGTGGCCCACAGGCAAAGCCACTGGGGACGCTGGCGTCCCACTGGAGCGCCGACTGGAGGCCCGGCTGCTCCACTTCCCACCCAGCTCCCTGCTGACGGCCTGGGAGGGGGGCAGCAGTGCCGGCCCCAGTGCTGGGCCCTGCACCTGCCCGGGAGCCCCGGATGGAGCTCCCGGCTCCTGGCTTCAGCTTGGTCCAGCCCTGGCTGCTGTGGGCATTTGGGGAGTGACCCAGTGGATGGAAGACCAACCTCTCTCTCTCTCTCTCTCTCTCTCTCTCTCTCTCTCTCTCTCTCTCTCCCTCCCTGTCTGTAACTCTGCCTTTCAAAGACATAAATCTTAAAAAAAAAAAAAAAAAGAAAGAAAGAGTAATTGTCATAAAAAAAAAAAAGACAAGAATCTTGTCCCCGACACGGATTCCACCTGAGTGACGTCTGTCACTCGCGGCCGTGGCTGGGCACCCCCCGCCCCCAGGACTTGGCTCAGTCATGTCCCCGGGCTGTGCTAGGCGGGCTGACCTGCAGGTCACGGGGTGAGTTTCCCACAATGCACTTCTACAGGGTCTCAGGGATGGGTAGCTGGGTGGCTGCTGGGTCCCTGTCCCCCCCCCCCCCCCCGCAGAGCTCACGGCCGCTCCGTGTTCCCCGGAGCTCGGGGTCAAGTTCACGGCTGCCCTTGGATCCCCTGGGGCCTTATGGATGCGCAGCTCAGAGCAGGGTGGGGCCTGGGCCTCCCCCTGGCCTGGGCCGGGCCAGAGCCCCCAGCCCGGGTTCCCGGGAGGTCAGGCAGCTCCCTGGCGGCTCCCACCACTTCCGCTCTGGCTTCCCCGCTGCCTTTTCTGTCCGAGTCTTTTAAACATTGTATCCCTTTCCACAGCCTCAATTCTCACCGGGCAAAGCAACAACAAAGAACTTTCTCTCCGGGTTGGATTTCTCTACCGTACTGAAAGGCGACACGGACGTGGCCCTCCCTCCCTCCCCAAACGCCACCACGAGCCAGGGCCTGGGGGCTCCCGGGGGCTCCTGTGGGGCTCCCAGGGACTGAAACGCAGGTGTTCCGAGATGCTGGGCCAGACGCCCGCCCCAAACACAGCCGCCGTAGTCTAGGGCGAGCGTGCATGAGAACAGTGCCCCAGAGCCGCCGGGTTCTAGAAGGCAGAGAGAGGTGGGCTTCTGTAGGCAGGGGCACCTCCCGCAAGTCGGAGCCCAAAGTCTGGTGGCACAGCCTCGCCCCCGAGGGCCCCGGGGGTGCCGGCTTCCCCACGTCCTCACTGCACTGGTTATTTGAGAGGCAGAGAGAGAGGAGGTGGGAAGAGGGAGGGAGAGGGAGAGGGAGAGGGAGAGGGAGAGGGAGAGGGAGAGGGAGAGGGAGAGGGAGAGGGAGAGGGAGAGGGAGAGGGAGGGGTCTTCCATCCGCTGGGTCACTCCCCAGCTGGCTACAATGGCCGGAGCTGCGCCGATCTGAAGCCAGGAGCTCCATCCGGGTCTCCCACGCGGATACAGGGGCCCAAGCACTTGGGCCATCGTCCACTGCTCTCCCAGGCCACAGCAGAGAGCTGGGTTGGAAACACAGAGTAGCCGGGACTCGCACCGGCGCCCCTATGGGATGCCGCCCTGCAGGCCAGGGCTTTAAGCCACTGTGTACTCACTTTACTTTGGTCTCTATAAAGCTACACCCTTGGGGCCGGCGCTGTGGTGCAGTGAGTTAAGGCCCCGGCCTGCAGGGCCAGCATCCCATGTGGGCGCAGGTTCGAGTCCCGGCTGCTCCACTTCCCATCCAGCTCCCTGCTGTGGCCTGGGAGAGCAGTGGATGATGGCCCAGGTCCTTGGGCCCCTGCACCCGCGTGGGAGACCCGGATGGAGCTCCTGGCTCCTGGCTTCTGATTGGCCCAGCTCCGGCCGTGGCGGCCATCTGAGGAGTGAACAACCAGTGGGAAGAAGGCCCCTCTGTCTCTCTCTCTCTCTCTCTCTCTCTCTCTCTGTAACTCTTCCTTTCAGATAAATGAAATAAATCTTTAAAAAAAAAGAAAGCTAAACCTTTAACACACACACACACACACACACACACACACGTGTGCCAGTCGGCAGTGCTCTGCAACGGGCTGGGGTGAGCCAGCCCCTCCGGAAGTCGGAGACCCTCGCAGGGTGCACGCTCGGGCCTGGGGCCGCCCTGCGAGAGCCGCTGTGTGCCCCTGGGGACCCCCTGGGGCACCAGCATCGAGCCCCCTCCCCACGTGGCCCCGACCCTCCCAGTCTTTAACACAGTTACTATGTATGCGTTAGTTTGAAAGGCAGCATTGGAGCGGGAGCGCGAGGCGGCTCCCCCAGCCGCTGGGTCCCCCTGTGCAGCCCGGAGCTGCGCTGGAGGAGAGCGGGTGGGCGGGATCGGGGCCCCCAGCCGTGAGGTCGTCCCAGGTGACCTCCATAGCTGGCGGCACTCGGGTTGTGCGTTAGGGAATAGTGACAAGAAACCTGAAGTGCAGGGCGGGTGTGATTTCTGAGAGAGAGTCATTTAGTTGAAAGACAAAACTACAGAGAGACCCAGATCTTCCGTCTGTCTGTCCGTCCGTCGGTTCACCCTGCAAACAGCCAGGGCAGGGCCAGAAGCTCCCTCCGGGCCTTCCACGCAGGTGCAGGGCCCAGGGACGGACTTGGGCCATTATTGCTGCCTCCCAGGCCATCCCAGGGAGCTCCGTCGGAAGTGGAGCAGCCGGGACTCGAACCGGCACCCCCATGCGATGCCGGCCCTGCAGGCCGCGGTTTCGCCCGCTCCGCCACAGCGCCGGCCCCAAGACGGCTGTGAATTTTCCATCTTAAACCCCGTGGTCGGTAGACTCAGAGGATGCTGGGAGCCGACTACGGCGGCCAAAGCTTAGCTGAGGGCCGGGTGCTGTGCCCTGCGGGGTCTCAGTGGGGCCTGGCGGCTCCACTCCCGATGCGGCACAGGCCGGGGGGCAGCAGGGACCCCCAAGTGCTGGGCCCTGCACCCACGTGGGAGCCCCGGGTGGAGCTCTCAGCTCCTGGCTTCAGCCGGGCCCAGCCGTGGCCATGCGGGCAGCTGGGGGAGGGGGGCGGCAGCTGGAAGAGGACCCCCCCCCCCCCGCCATCAATACCACTTGTTAAAGAGTGAAAACTCAGAGCCCAGCCGGGCCGGGCCGGCCGACCCTCCTCCCCCTCCTCCGAGCGCCATACTCAGCCGCAGGGCGGCCGGGAGCGCTGTTGCAGCAGCGGCCTGGGGTCCTGCAGCTGGGGGGAGGCACCCGGCCCAGGGACCAGGGCTGGGCGACCCGGGAAATTCTGACCCTACTGGGACCATTGGACTCCCCCGAAGCCAGGGGGTGCGGAGCCCCCAGGCCGCTCCCTGGGGAGAGTGAGGGGCCCTGTGCCCCCGCGCCGCCCTTGGATCCAGGCACTGCCTGCCGCCCCCCCCCCCAGGTACCTAATTCCACGAGGAGCCGGATTAGCAGAGGCGATTAGAGCCGGGGAGCCGGGAGGGGTCTCTAACCCCTTAACCCTTTCCCTCGCAGGGCCCCGGGGAGCTCCTGGGGGAGGGGCTTAGGCTGAACCCCAGGGGACCCAGCCCCTCCCTGCTGTTCTGACATGGCAGCAGGCTGCACTCATTGAGCACTTACTGTGTACACAGAGCTGTTGTCACCGCTATTTGCTTACAATTCCCTGCGCAGCCCCCGGGAGGGGGTGGGGGAGCACCCCCCCCCCGCGCGCTTGCACCAACTTCCGGAAGCCCCCAGACTCCCTTGCTGCTCTCCTGGGGCGCCGCCTGTGTGCACCCCAACCCTGGGGTCCTCCCTGTGGGACAAGGAGTCGCTGGTACAAAGGGGGTCCCCGAAATGCCAGGCCCGCCCCCCCTTGGGGGACAAGGATCCCCACGGAACCCCCTCCGCCCGCCGGGCTCGGAGCACGCCCCCCCCCGCCCCGCCCGGCTCCCCGCGCTGCGCCAGACGCAGAGCTGGGGGAGGGGGCGGCGCCACCGCTGCGGCTGCCGAAGGCGGGGGCGCTGCGGGCCGCGCAGGGGGGCTGCGGCAGCGCGGCCCGGCCAGCCTAGGCCCGCCCCGCCCCCGCGACGGAGCCCTCGCCCTTAACCCCGCCCCGGGGAGGGGGCCCGGTGCCCCCTGCCCCTCGCCCCCCGCCCCCAGGTCTGTCGCCCTCGGTGTCCAAGTGTCTGTCTGTGTCCCGTGTCCTCGCTGTGCGCGTGTCCGGGGCACCTGCGCCCACCCGGCCGGGCGGCTGGGGCAGGGGGCCTGGGGGCCGCGGCCGAGTCTCTGGGGCTGTCACTCCGCGTGAGCGTCCGGGGGACACCCGCAGGCCGGGGCCGTCCCGCGGGAGGTGTGCGGGGGGCGGGGGCTGCTGGGGCAGCAGCGCTCAGCGCGCGGGCCGTGCGGGCGGCGGGGTCCAGCAGCCCCGGTCCGCGGGTGTCCCCGAGTCGCCTGCGCGTGCCGGGAGCGAGCGCGGGCGCGCGCCACGGCCGAGGTGGATCCGCTGCCCGCGCGGCCAGCCCGACCCGGGCCTGCGACCCGCCGCCGCCGCCGCCGCCGCCGCCTCCGGCCTCCCCGCGCGCGCCCCGGGCCGGGGATGGAGCCGCGGCGCGGGGCCGCCTGACGCGCGAGCGGCGCGCGGGACCGGGGGGAGGGCGGGCCGAGGGGAGGGTCCTGCGGGCCGGGGGGGCGGGCGCGGCGCGCCCCCTCCCTCGCGCGCTCGCGCCCTCCCCCGCGCCCTCCCTCGCCGCCTCCGGCCCCCCTCGCCGGGGACCGAGCGCGCTCGCCCGGCCGCGGGCCTCGCCTCCTCGCAGCGGCGGCCATGGTACGTAGCCGCCCCCACTTTCGTTTTCGTCGGGGACTTTTCTGGGCGGGTGCGTGGGCTCCGGGCGAAAGTTGCCCGGCCTGGGGGGGCGGCTGGGGCCGTCCGCAGGGAGGGCTCGGGGCCGGGACGCCCCCCCGCTCCGCCCGTCGCCGCGGGACCCCCGCCCGCCGATCCGCAGCCCACCCCACGCCCTCCCAGCTGGGGGCGGAGCTGACGCGCGGGGCGCAGCGGGGGACCCCAAGTCGGGGGCCGACTGCGGGCGCCGCGGAGTTGGCGGGGAGGGCGGGGCTCCGGGATAAGCCCCCCTCCCAGCAGGCCGGGCCCCCGCCCCCTCCCCAGGCCGGACGCGGGGCGGGAGGGCGCGGCCAGGGGTGCACGACCCCCCGAGCGGGCGGCTCGCGGGGAGCCCTGGCGGAGGAGGGGGCGCGAGCTGGGGCGGTGCGGGGCCCCGGCCCGGGCGAGCGCGGCCGCGCAGCTAGCGGAAAATGGCGCCTTGAACTTGGAGCCGCGCAGGGAGCCGCCGGGCCTGCCCCGCACCGCCCCAGCCCCGCCCCCGCCGACCCCGGCCCCGCGGCGGCGCGCGCGGGGTCCCAACCGGGAGGGGTCGCGGGTCGCAGCCTTGCGCGCCCCAGGCCGGGGGGCTGAGGGCGCTGCGCCGGGGGGCCCAGGTCGGGGCTTGCGCTACCGCGGGGGCGGGGGTGCACGGCGGTGCGGAGTGTGGGCCTGGGCTCCCAGGCGGGGGGAGCGCGGGGGTCCCGGGGCGGTCCCGCGTCTGTGCGGGGGTCTGCGCACCCACGTGCTGCGTGTTGTGTGCGTGTCGCACCTTTGCGTGGCCACGGGACAGGGTCGGTCTGCGCGGGTTCCCGCGTGTCTGCCGTGTGTCCCCGGGTGACCGGGGGGTGTCGCCCTGTGCCGGCGGCGGGGGACCGCCGGGTGCGCGAGTCTGCCGCGGAGCGTCCCTGGGCCGGGGGGGGGGTGTCCCCGCGCCTCCCCTCGCCCCCGCCCCTCCTGGGGCCTGGTCCCTGTGCCCGGGCCGCAGGGGCAGCGCTGGACTCTCCCGCGCCTTTGTGCAGCCCAGGCCGCCGCCGCCGCCTCCCGCACCGCGCGCCCGGAGGTGATCCCGGCCCGAGGTTCGGGCGCGAGGTGGCGCCGGGCCGAGAGCCCGGGGCGCGCGCGCGCGCGACGTCGCTCTCCAGTGGCTGCGCGTGCGCGGGGACCTGCCCGGAGGGGGGCGGGGCGCCGGGGTGCCCCCTCCCTCTGCGGCCGAGAGGGTCCCGAAGGGAGGGCGGCCGCGGGGGCGCGGGGGCCTGGTCGGGCGCAGGGGGTGGCCGAGGGTCTCCCCCCAGGCGCCCCACGGCACCGGGGACGCCCGAGGCGCGCCCAGACGCCGCCCCCAGCGTTGCCTCCAGGGGAATCCCCGCGGCGCCCCGCCCCCACCGCGGTGAGTTTTACATAATTTCCTAAACAGAAAGGCAGAGGCCCGGCCGCCACCGCCCCGCCCGTCGGGAAGGAAGCGGAACGGCCCGCAGCGCGCCCCCACCCGCCCCTCCCCTCGGCGTCCCAGCCCCTTCTCCCCCGCCCCGTCCCAGCACCCCCCTCCCCCTAGGACCCGTGCCATCGCCCGCCCGCCCGCGTGCCCGCGCTGCATCGGGCCTGTTGGTGGGGCCACCCTGGTGAGCCCAGGACACAGCCTAACTCCTCCCACACAGGTGCACACGCAGGTGCGCCCACACCCCCTCCCCCTCCCTGCAGGACCAGGAACCGGGGGGGGGGGCACTGGCGGGGGAGGAGGCGCTGAGGCCTGGAGCCCGAGTGTGGCCGGGGCTGTGCCGTGGCCCCGTGGGTGCCTGGAGTGGCGCCCGAGGAGTCCACGGAGCCGTGGGTGCCCTGGAGAGAGGCAGTGATGAGCATAGTGTGTGCCCGTGTGCCACGTGTGTGCCGCGTGTGTGCCGTGTGTGCCCACCTCTGCCTCCTGACAGCGGGGCCTCCGTGTCCAGGCCTGGCGCTGCCCGCGTGGCCCCTCTGTGCCGGCGCCGCCCCCGCAGCCTCCATGCCCCCCAGCTGCTCCCAGCTCAGGCTTTTCCTGTGGTGGGTGCGGCGGATGTGCCGCAGGCCACGCCGTGCCCTCCGCAGGCTCGCGAGGGGCATCCCTGTGCGTGTCTGCCCTCACGGAGGACACACGTGCCGCGGGACCACGTGGATCTTTCCAGAAGCCATGCATAGGTTTCCTTTTAAAAATCCCAACGCGGCACCGGCTGGGGGTCTCCGCCGAGACTGCTTCTCGGGGCACTGGCGGGGCCGTGGGGACACTTAGGTCCCAGCTCGCGAGGGAGCAGGACCCCCGGTGTCCAGGGAATCTCTCTGCCCCCAGCTGGGAGCCTCTGGGCTTGGGCCGCTGCCTCTGTCTGGCCGGGGCGCATGCAGGGGCCACAGCTCTGGGCCCCGGGGACAGCTCGGTGGCCGCCGCCCCCCCCCCCCCCCCGTGCACCTGTGTCTGGGACACTCACAGGGAAGAGAACTTTCTAGAAACTGCCAGACGAGCCAGACGGGGCCCGGATTCGAATCAGGTGCCCGCCTTCCGGGCCGGATCCACCGATGGGCCTTTGAGAAGCCCCCGGGTGCCGGGCACTGAGTGTCCGTGGGAGGGACAGCCGGGCGGTGAGGCTGCCGCCCCGCAGTGGCCCTGGGCGCCCCTGGCCCTACTCTGCGCCCGTGGCCCTACTGTGTGCGGCAGGGACCGACAAAGGACGAGGACTCAGGAAAGCGGGGTGCAGGTGGCGGAGCGGTCGGGGTTCCCGGGGTGGGGGGTGGCCCCACGCCGGCTCCAGCGTCTACACCTCCATGTTTTCCGTGTTCGCCATGCGTGGTCTTGGCGTTTTAAACCTGGATTCCGCCCCTCCCCCACCCTGCGGCGCAGTGGGTGGGCCTGGCCTTTTTTTTTTTTTTTTTTTTTTTTTTTTTACATTTATTTTGTTATCGACCTGAAAGGCAGAGACAGCGCGGCTGTGCGCTGGTTCACTCCCAAATGCCAGCAGCAGACGGGGCCGGGCCAGGCGGAGGCTAAGAGGTGGGGAGACACCGGCGCTGGGCCCTGGCCGCTGCCTCCCGGGTGCGGGGCTGGGAGTGGCACCAGGCGCTGTGGTGTGGGCCCACGCGTGTCAGCAGCCAGGCCAGCCCCGGCGCCCAGCGTGTGCAGCAGTGGAGCCGAGGACTCTGAGAACGGGGGATGTTGGGGACAGGGCTGGGGCCAGGGACAGGGATAGGGACGGGGACAGGGCTGGGGCCAGGGCCAGGGCTAGGGCTAGGGCTCGGGCCACGGATGGGGCCGGGGATAGGGACAGGGGCAGGGATGGGGCTGGGGCCAGGGACGGGGACAGGGCTCGGGCCACGGATAGGGACAGGGACAGGGCCAGGGATGGGGTCGGGGACAGGGACAGGGATAGGGACGGGGCCAGGGACAGGGATGGGGCCAGAGGCAGGGCCAGGGCTCAGGCCACGGACAGGGATGGGGCCGGGGACAGGGACAGAAACAGGGATAGGGACTGGGACAGAGACAGGGCTGGGGCTGGGGCCAGGGACGGGCCGGGGACAGGGACAGAGCTGGAGCCGGGCTGCCCTCCCTGGGAATGCGTGGGGCTGGGGCAGAAGGTCCAGGCTGCCTGGGTCCTCATCCTGGGGGGCCGCTCGGAGAGGACACCCCCTCCCCACGTGGAGGTGACCGCGGGGCAGCCTGGGCGCCAGGCTGGGGAGGCAGAGGTCGCCACGCGCCTGCCCCAGCTCAGGGGGCCGGGTCTGTGCCACAGGAAAGGGCCTTTGGCCCCGGGGCTCGGTTTCTGGGTCTGTGAAATGGGCCGGGGCCCCCCGGGGGGAGTCAGTGGAGAAAGGTTTATCCGTGGAGCAGGGGCTTCGGCCGGAGAGTGGGGACCCAGTCCGGCTGCGCCCACCCCTCCCCCGTGCCCGCTGGGGGTCCTCCTGCCGAGGGCCGGGCGGCTCTGGGGGCAGCCGGGTGCCCCGGGCCTACATCTTTAAGGGGAAAGTGGCGCGCCGGGCTCTGCACACGTCACTTCACCCCCCCCCCCCCGCATTGGCTCGGTTCTCCAACTTCCCGGCCAGCTCGGAGCTGGGGGGGGGGCGCTTAAAAAAAAAAGCCCGCCCCGGTCCCTCCGTGTCCAGCAAGGGCTCCGTGGCTGCTGCCTTTGCCCCTGCGCCTGGCTGGGTGGCCTGGCACCCAGCGCCGTCCGTCCCGCGTGTCCATGGCCGGCCGGGCCCCCGTCTCCCCCCTGGCGCTGGGAATCCGTGGTTCCGGCCGGGACGGGGGCTCGCGGGCGTGGGGGGCGCTTTCCACCCGCCCTCCTCGCTGCGAAAGTTGCAGGGGGAGACGGGGGGGGGGAGCCGCCGGAGGAGGGGGCAGGAAAGGGAGCAGGAGCGGGAGAGGGCGGGCGGGAGGCGGGCGCTGGGGAGCGAGGGAGCCGGCGAGCGAGGGCGGGGAGGCGGCGGGGGAGGCGGCGCGGGGCGGGGGGGGGGGGCCTGGAAATGAGTCAGTGAGTTCAACGCGCCCGCTCCGGCCGGCCTGCGCCTCCCGCCTCCCGCCGCGCCCGGGATGTATTCGTCCCCGCTCTGCCTGACCCAGGTACGCCGCGCCCCGGGCCC
>NC_091447.1:59123041-59165389 GCF_964237555.1 Oryctolagus cuniculus | reverse complement strand
CCTTGATTGAGTGGTCCACACACCCTGCAATCACAGTACCCACCCCTCCCCTTCAGTGATTGGTCCACACACCCTCCAATCACAGCACCGGCCCTTGCATCCCTAACGGTGGTTGGTCTAAGAGGTTGCACCTGCCGGCAGCAGGCCGGGGTTCTTCGGAACCGCGAGTCCCGTGGCCCCCCTAGTGCTACGCCCTCGCCGCGGTCCGGGCCTCCCCCCCGCGCAGTGGGGCTCCTGTGCCCACTCTGGTCCCCGCAGGAGGCGCAAATGACCGCTGGCGGCCCGAGGGAGCAGACCAGGTGGGCGCAGGGGGCGTGGGGCCGGACACCGGACCGGAGGCCTGAGTGGGGCTCCCCAGGGGCAGCCGGCGGTGATGGCCGTGCCCGCAGCCCCGAGACGAGCGTGCCAACAGGCCGCGCCCGACGCCCCGGAGCCTGCCTGGGACCCTCCCTCTGCTGCCGGGCACCCACGCCTCCCTAGCTGGCCTGGAGGCTGGCTGTGTCCTGCCCAGCCAGCGGCCTCCCTGCCCCTCTCCCTCCGCCCCCACGGCCTCCCCTGGGAAGCCTGCCCCTCCCTGAGCTAATGGCGTCCTGTGACGTCACCACCCCGTTGTTTGCACAACCAGAGACATCGGCCCAAACACAGCTGTCCCCGGGCTAACTGCAGACATTTCATTTCATTTCTGTATTTGAAAGACAGAGAGGGCCCCACCCGCTGGCCACTCCCAGACGCCAGAACTCCCTCGGGGGCCACCTTGTGGGGGGCGGGGCCCGAGCCGCCTCCCGGGATCTGCGTGTCCCCAGGTGGCCTCTTGATGCCCACCCCCAAAGACATTTTTGTCACTCGGGGAGGCGGGGCGTCCCTGGCCCGCGGTGGGTGGGGCCGGGGGCGGGCCCTGCACGGCCACCTGCTACCTGGCCAGTGTCGGGGTGCTGGGAGGAGTCTGTCTGTGTCTCTCAAATTTACAAAGAAAGGGGAAAAAAAAAAAAGACAAAGGTCCGGAAGGCCCTTCCCACCGTTGATCCCGACTGCAAAACATCTTCTAGAATGTTCTGTACCCTGATCTTCCGCACAGATCGGCGGAGGGAGAGAATGACACGCAGGCAGGGTGAGGCAGGCGACCCCGAGCTCGGAGCCCCCCGGGGAGGAGTGTGTGCGGGCAGACCGGTTTTCGCCGGCATCTGGGAGTGCCCGGGACCACTAAGGGAACGGACGCCGCACCTGCTGACCGGCAGGAGTGGCCCGGTCAAGGCCGGATTGCAGATCTGCACACACACACCCCCCGTACTAGGAAGAAAAGACAAAGACGCGGGGCCACGGAGCCGTGAGCCACCAGCGTGGATGCCCCAGCCCCAGCCCCGTGTGGTGGTGCAGCCGCAGCCACTAACCACTGGTCCTGAGTCTCTGGGGTCTGCATGCAACAGTGGAGGCTGGGCCAGGCTGAAGCCGGGGGCCAGCAGCGCCATCCGGGTCTCTGGCTCCCAGCATGCACCAGCAGGAAGTTGAGGTGGGCCTGGACCCCAGAACCAAGACATGGGAAAAGCACCAAAGGCCCACGGCACTGGGACATCTGGTCGACCTCCCCTCGCTGTCTGGGGTCTGGGGCCCCCGCAGGACAGCAGAGCCCGAGCAGACGTGAGCTGTGTCCAACCCCTGGCGATGCCAGCACAGTGGGGTTGGGGCCAGTGTGTCCTTGGTGCCACCGCGGCACCTGCCAGAAGCCGAGGGAGCCCCAGCCCGGGTGGGGTGGACGGGCGGGCGCAGGCCTGGGGCCGCCACCCGCTCCGCCCGGCTCTGCCTCTCAACCAAATAAAAGAACATTTGTGTCACCGGGGCTCTCCCCGCTGTGTTCTGACCGAGAGGAGCGGGGGTCCCAGGACACCGGGGGGCGTCTGAACCGTGTCCCGGTCCTCCACACGCTCCCCTGTCGCGGGCAGGGCCGGGGCCACTGGCTCCCAGCTCAGAGCAGAAGGGACCAGAAGCTCCTACCCTGCTCTCGTCTCGGCCCTGGGTGGGGGCCCCGTGGGGGGATCTGCAACCCCCCGCCCACGGGCACGGGAGGGAGGCCGTTCCGCCCGCCCCCGTCCACCCCAGGCACCCTCAGGAGAGCACCCCGCCCGGCCCCAACGCCCAGTGCCCCAGGTGCGGGGCTGGAGAGGTGATGGGTGTGGCTGATAGCTTGTAACAAGGGCCCGCCGGCTTCTCCAGGCCCTGGGCCCCGCTGTATCGCCGGATCTGCCCAGGTCAGCTTTTTGCTACAACGGGAAGGAGAGAGAGGTCTCAGCTCCCGGCTTCGGCTGCGCGGCTCCGTTGTGGCCGGAGCCAGGCTTTGGCCAAGGTCCTGTGGCCGATGGTGGAGCCCGGGGGGGGGCTGGGTCCAGACCCAAGCAGTGGCTTTGTAATTAATTAAGTTGAGAGACGCGGACAGAGAGAGCTTCCTTGGTCACTCCCCCCCAAACGGCCACAATGGCCAGGGCTGGAGCCAGGAGCTGCATCCGGGTCTCCCGCTGGGTGGCGGGGGTGGGCATGGGCAGGGGGCTGAGCAGTCGGCGTCGTCCGCGTCTCTCCGTTGCCCCCTCATTCCTCCCCATCCGCCTCTGCTTGGCCCACTCAAATGGAGCGGGGCCAGACCCCCCCCCCCCCCATAAATCACTCAGCAAAACACAGGGAACCTAATCGGCTCCGGCTCCCTCCTCCCTCTTTGTCCCGGGGCTTTTTGTTGGGTCTCCGTGGGAAGAGACCTCTCGGTGTGTGTGTGGGGGGGCACCTGGGCAGCCCCCTCCCCGCCCGCCCAGCCTCGGGAGAAGGGGCTCAGCTGTGGCGGGCGGGGACAGGCGCTGGCCGCAGCCTGCCCACCGCCCACCCTTGGGCCGTATAAAACGAGTGCTTGTGAGGGTCTCAGAGGAGGGGTGCCCTGTCCTCCGTGTGCCCCTGGACCCCGTGGAGCCCCCGGGCTGGCTCTGTGTGCAGTGTGGGCCCTCGGCCCCCACCCAGAGCAGGTGCAGCCCCCTAAGGAGCCGGGCCTGACGGACGGGGTTGCGCTGTCCTGGGATCTCCAGTTACTGCCACACAGCCCAGCGCCCACCAGAGGGGAGCCTGGCGGGGTGCGGGGGCTTCTGCCGGTGGGGCGCAGCTCCGCCCCCAGCCCTGCGCCCCCACCTCACCTGGCAGATGACGAGGTGGGGGCTGGGCGGGCTCCCTGTCCCTCTCGCACAAACCCAACCCTTAGAGTCCCGGTGGCTTTTCCTGCACGGCCCCCGCGGTGAGGCAGGAGAGACCCTGGCCCAGAGGCTGGGGGCGAAGGGGTGGCGGTCAGCGCCCGCTAACGCCCACACCTCCCAGGAGAGGACAGCGACGCCCCCAGGCCCGAGAGCCCCCAGCCCTGCTCCCCCGCAGGACTGGGCATCCCCAGAGGCAGCCCCAACACCGCGGCCGGGGCCCCACCCGGGCGCCCCCCCGAGCGTCGCGATGTGCGGCCGGAGCGCGGATGGAGCCACCTGCCCGGCCACTCAGTGCCACGGCCACTCAGTGCCACGGCCATTCAGCCTCTAGCTGGGACGCCAGGCACGACTACACCCCGAGACACGCGGTCTCACACGCACTGACACACACCATCACGCCTCCGTCTCTCAGACCCCCAGGGCCATGGCCGACGTGCTGGGGGGGGGGGGTGACACAGGGTCCTGGCCCACAAGGGTGACCCACTGACGCCGGAGCAGTGGCCTTCCACGCGACCCCTTCCCCACACCCTGGGACCCCCGGAGCCCGGGCCTTCCCACCCCCAGTGTCTCAGAGACTGAAACGGGCGTCCACTCCACAGGGGACCGCCCCCAGACCCCTGCCCGAGCGCATCGCCCCCCCCCGGCCCCCAGCCTCAGTCCCCGGGTCTGCCCTGGGCACCCGTCAGGACGCGCCTCCCCAGCCGTGGGCGAGGCCCAGGACGGCGGTCTGGTTTTGGCACAATCTGGGGGGCAGCCTGGGAAACTGTGGGGTCCTGCACGGGGCCCCGGCGGCGTCCGCACAGCCCCGGGTCCTGGCGAGGCGCAGCGCGCAGGGCGACCCCGACTCACCGCGCTCCGGGCGACGACGCTGCACCGCGTCCGCAACCCAGCCCGAGCCAGCCGGACCCGAGGAGGGGCGGGGCCTCCGCGGGGGCGGGGCTGCTCCGGGCACGCCCCCCGGCAGGGGTTTGTGGACTTTGCATTCGGGAGCTCCAAGTCCGCATCCCAGCTCCCCTGCGCGCTCACTCCCGCCCTCCCCTCGGTCCCCCACGGCTCGCGCGGGCTGACCTCGCCGCGGACACGACGTCCAAGGCCCCCAGCCCGCCCTCCCGCGTCGCAGCCACCGCCTCGTCTGCAGGGGGCTTCTCTCAGGGGCCAGCCCGGGTCACCACCGTGGGCGCCGACCCGTTGGTGCCTTCGGCGGGGGCTCCTGGGGGGGAGGGGCCCTGGGGCCCCCTTCCCTGCCCCCACGCGCCCCCTGCCGTGCCCAGGGAAGGGTTCTAACCTCTGGGGAGCCCCACAGCCCTGGGGGCCGCCCTCGCTGACCCCTGCCTAGCTGTTCTGTGCCCGGGGCGGGGGCACTGAGCCCCGACTCCCTGAGACCCCTGCCCCTCTCTGGCTGAGCTCCAGAACCCCCACCCCAGTCCTGGGGCTCAGCGCAGCCTCGCCCTGCGGGGAGAGCCTCCTTGTGCCCCTGAGACAGAGGGGGGACTTCCGGGGCGGCCCAGAGCTCGGGCGCTGACCCAGGCCCTGTCTGTCCTCACCAGGCCCAGCCCCTGGGCCACACACCTGTCCCCGGTCCCCAGTGGAGTTCCCGGCACACAGCAGGCGCTGACTGGGTGGGGGGTGGACAGGTGGCCGGCAGACAGGTGGGTGGCTGGACGGGAGGGAGGGAGATGGGTGAGGGATGGGAGAGGAGTGGGTAGGTGGGCAGATGGTGGATGGACAGAAGGATGGGTGGATGGACAGGTGGACGGGTAGACAGGTGGGCGGGTGGACAGGTGCGCAGGTAGATGGTAGGTGGGTGGGTGGAAGGACAGATGGATGGGCAGGTGGACGGGTGGACGAGTGGGCAGGTGGGCAGGTGGGCTGGTGGGCAGGTAGGTGGTAGCCGGATGGCAGGGTCATGGGGGGTGAGGAGTCAGCCCTGCCTGGCTTCAGTGAGACCCCCGAGAGGCCCCCGAGAGGCCCCGAGAGACCCCCGAGAGGCCCCCGAGAGACCCCGAGAGGCCCCGAGAGGCCCCCGAGAGACCCCGAGACCCCGAGAGACCACCGAGAGACTCCCAAGAGGCCCCCGAGAGACCCCCAGAGACCCCCAGAGACCCCGAGAGGCCCCCGAGAGACTCCCAAGAGGCCCCCGAGACCCCGAGAGACCCCCGAGAGGCCCCCAAGAGACCCCTGAGAGACCCCTGAGACCCCGAGAGACCCCCAAGAGGCCCCAAGAGACCCCTGAGAGGCCCCGAGAGACCCCGAGAGGCCCCGAGAGACCCCCGAGGTTCTCCTGCTGAGTCCAACTCCGAGACTCAGGGCTGGGCTCCTGCGTGGGCCAGGACAGAACCTGGCGCCAGCGCTCCCCGCCCCAGGCCCCCACCCTCCCAGAGGCCGGGCCCACTGGCAGCTGTGGGGACCCCAGGGCCCAGCTCGATGGCCCGGGGGCGGGGGCGGCGTCAGTGGTGAGGAGCCGTTCTGAACGCCTGACCTGGCCATGTCCAGGCCCCATCCCAGGCCGCAGAGGCCGAGCGACCACCCGGCTGGGACGCGGGGCCGGGACTGGGTCCGTCTCGGGCTTCTGGGCAGAGTGGCTCTGTGTGCGGAGACCTGGGGCGCCGGGGGCGGGGGGAGCAGAGGGGCCAGGACCCCAAACCGGCTTCACTGCCCCTTCCCGCTGGCACCTTGTGCACGGGGGCTTCCTGTCCAACAAGGGGGTCCTGGCTGGTGCCCACTGCCCCTCAGCCACCCACCACCCCGCGTCCACGGTCAGGGGTCAGCGAGGGAAAGGCCCCGCCCAGCCCTGCCGTGGCCTGGGTCCACACAGCGGCTGGCAAAGCAGGGTCTTGTTTTTTGGTCACAGATTGATTGATTGGAGCCGCATCTGCGGCAGAGTGGGCAGAGCTGCCACCTGCTGTGCCGACTTCCCTGGGGCACCGGTTCGAGTCCCGGCTGCTCCACTTCTAGTCCGGCCGCCGGCTACTGCACCCGGGGAGGCAGTGGCTGACGGCCCGAGTGCGTTAGCCCTGCAGCCAGGGGGGACCTGGAGGAAGCCCCTGGTTCCTGGATGAAGCCCCTGGCCCAGCCCTGGCCATTGCGGCCATTTGGGGAGCGAACCTGTAGACAGAAGAGCTCTCTCTCCCTTTCTCTTTCAAATAATAAATCTTTTTTAAAAATTGATGTATTTGTTAAGCAGAGAGGGGGATGGAGAGAGAGAATCTTCCAGCCACTGATGGTTCACTCCCTGTGGCCTCAACAGCCAGGGCTGGGCCAGGCCAAAGCCAGGAGCCAGGAGCCCCATCCGGTCTCCCCCGTGGGTGGCAGGGCCCCGTGCTTGGGCCGTCACCGCCGCCTTCCCAGGTGCGTTAGCTGGGGCCGCGCTGGGAGCAGAGCGGCCGGGATGCTCGGACACGGGGTGGTGGCTGTGCCACGGTCAGCCCCCAGCGGGTCGGCCCAGGAGGGCGCTCCAGGCCGTCTTTGCCCACTGAGGGCCTTCGGGAGGTGACCAGGTTGGGACGAGGCCATCACGGACTCCCAGGGGCTGTGCAAGGACAGCGAGACGCCGTCTCCTGCCACGGACACCTGGGACTCCGCCAGCGGGCGGCCACGGCCACGAGCGGCAGCCACAGGTGGTCGTGCCCCCCCCCACGGCACGGCCGCCCCCTTGGGGATTTCACGACCGCAGGGTCAGCCACGGGAGCTGGCAGGGCGCGGCCGCCACGCGGGGCCCCCGCTCGCAGAAACGCCGGCCGGGCTCTCCGTTCCTTCCACCCGGCCCTGCGCCCACCCCCAGGCACAGGAGAGCAGGCCGAGTATCAAAAGCTACATTTAATTCTCAGATCCAACAGAGGCAGACACAGGCCGGCCCGCCGGGGGCACAGCGCCGCCGAGCCCCGGCCCGGCCCCAGGCCCCAACACGGGGCCACAATGCCCGCCCCGCAGCGGAGTGGAAAATGGCTTCGAGTAAGGCGCAGACCTCGGCGTCCCCGCTGCCGCTTCCGGCCCGGCCGCCCACGCAGGGATGCTGGCCTCGGCGTGCAGGGCGGGCGCGTCTGGGACCAGCGTCTCCGTGTCCCGCGGGCGCGTGGAGCGGACCCGCGCGTCTCTGACCAGGTGCCGTCTGACCCGGGCCCCGAGAGCCGGTGAGGTAGAGGACGCCACGCCGGCCCCCACATCCCGCGCTCCTGCCGGTGGGTGGCGGTCGGGAGTGCACGGAGAGGCCGAGCGGCCCGCCCCACCAGGCGACACCACCACACGTTCAGCCGTGACCTTTTATTACACCTCCCCGGCGCGCGGCTGGCACCCCCCGGGCCCCCGAGAGGAGCCGGCCGGGGCGCAGCCTCGTCTGTGACCCCCACAGGCCGTCCTCAGAGCCCGGCCCCAGCAGGGTGGGCAGCCGGCGACCGAGGCCCCGGCGTCTGGACCACCGGGGCGGACACCGGGATCCCTCCGGGCCCTGCGCCTCGCGGGCAGCAGCCGAGGAAGCACCAAACGTGGCCGCACCGCCCGGTCCTGTGCCCGGACCGCGGCGAGGCTGCGGCGCAGGGGGCGGCCGGCGGCGTCACTGGCGGGGGCGGGGCGGGGCGGGAGGCGGACACCTGGCCGGGGCTGAGCACCATGTGGGGGAGGGCGCCCGGCGCAGGTCTTGGTCCGTGCGCTGGCCGCGCCGTCTCCGCCTCCCGCGGGTGTAGACGGCTTTGCGGCCGAGTCCTGCCTGCCCCGCCCTAGGCAGAGGTGCTGCTCCGGGCCTCGTCCGCGCCCGTGGGGCTGCGGGGACTGCGGGGGCTGCGGGGGCTGCCGGGCTCGCGGGCAGGGGCCCCGGCCCCGGCCTCCTCGGGCACTGCCGGCTCGGGGGGCTGCGCGGCGGGCAGGGCGGGGCTGGCCACGTCCTCACGTGGAGGCTGCGGGTCCTTGGGAGGCTGGGGGCCGTCGGTGGGCGTGGCGGCCCACGGAGTCGGAGGGAGGTCCTTCTGCAGGGAGAGGAGCCCCGTGAGCCGGGGGCGGAGGGGGGCGGAGCGCGCCCGCGCCGGGGAGGCCGGCCGGGGTCTCCCAGGACTAAGCGCGCGCGCGGGCCGGCGTCGCGGTCGCAGCGGGTGGAGCCGCCGGCATCCCACGCGGGTGCCACTTCCGGTCCGGCTCCCTCCGCACGCACCCGGGCCCTGCACCTGCGGGGGAGCCCCGATTCTGCCTCCGCCAAGGCTGGACCCGGCAGACGGACCACCTCTCTGCGTCTCCAGACGCCCCCAGAAAGGAGGGGAAGGAAGCCCCCCCCCCGGCGGCGGCGGCGGCGCTGCTCCTCCCGGGGTCCGGGAACCTCAGAACCCGGGGCCAGGGTCGCCTGAAGCGGCGACAGGGCAGGGTCTGAGGCCGCGGCTGCCTCCTGCGCGGGCGGCCCCGAGGGACCCGCCCACGGCCCCACACCCTCCTGCACTGGGCTCTGCACCCGAGGGGCCTCCGGTCTCTGGAGCGCCCCCCACCCCCCACCCGCTGGGGCCGGCCCTGCGGCCACGCCAGACGGGTGCTAGCGACTGGGCTGGGGAGGAGGCGGGGCGCGGCGGAGGGACCCCGGGCGGCGGCGGGAGCGTGACGGTGCTGGGGAGGGAGGGAGGGAGGAGGGAGGGAACCCCACGCGGGCCGGCGCCGGGACCCCCCCTGCAGTCATGCTAGGGACTGGGCTGGGGAGGAGGCGGGGCGCGGCAGAGGGGCCCCGGGCGGCGGCGGGAGCGTGACGGTGCCGGGGAGGGGGGGAGGGAGGGGGAGGATGGGGGGAGGGGGAGGGATGGGGGGGAACCCACGCGGGCCGGCGCCGGGACCCCCCTGCAGTCATGCTAGAGACTGGGCTGGGGAGGAGGCGGGGCGCGGCGGAGGGGCCCCGGGCGGCGGCGGGAGCGTGACGGTGCCGGGGAGGGGGGGAGGGGGGGAGGGAGGGGGAGGATGGGGGAGGGAGGGGGAGGATGGGGGGGAGGGGGAGGGATGGGGGGGAACCCACGCGGGCCGGCGCCGGGACCCCCCTGCAGTCATGCTAGGGACTGGGCTGGGGAGGAGGCGGGGCGCGGCGGAGGGGCCCCGGGCGGCGGCGGGAGCGTGACGGTGCCGGGGAGGGGGGGAGGGAGGGGGAGGATGGGGGGGGAGGGGGGGAGGGGGGAACCCACGCGGGCCGGCGCCGGGACCCCCCTGCAGTCACAGCGAACCGGTATTCACCGCAAAGCCGCTGCCGCTCCAGAAGGCGCCCATCTCCCGGCGCCAGAGCGCCACGGCGCAGCTCGTGCCCAGCGTGCAGGGCACCAGGTAGAGGAGCGCCGGCTGGCCGCGCCGCATCAGCGCCAGCGCCAGGAACGTCAGCAGGAGGCCCACGCCGTAGGCTGCGGAGACGGCGGTCACCGGTCACCGGCCGGGCCGCGGCCTCCCCAACCGGCCCGCGGCGGCCGCACCTCTCAGGACACGGCTTTGTGGCAACTCGGCGGAGCCCGGGGCCAAAGGTCCACCCCGGGGACGGAGGGGGCACCCCGGGGACGGAGGGGGCACCCCGGGGACAGAGGGGGGGCACCCCGGGGACGGAGGGGGCACCCCGGGGACGGAGGGGGGCACCCCGGGGACAGAGGGGGCACCCCGGGGACGGAGGGGGCACCCTGGGGACAGAGGGGGGGCACCCCGGGGACGGAGGGGGGCACCCCGGGGACGGAGGGGGCACCACAGGGACGGAGGGGGGCACCCCGGGGATGGAGGGGGCACCCTGGGGACGGAGGGGGCACCCCAGGGACAGGGGTGGCACCCCGGGGCGGGGCGGGACCCACCGATGGTGCAGGCCACGAAGTAGACCCTGGAAGCCTGCGCCTGGATGTCGAACCTGTGGCAGTAGGCGACCAGCAGCCCTGGGGGGAGACGGCGGGCGGGGGCCCCGCGGCAGGCAGGTGTGGGGCGGGGCGTGGGCGGAGCTCCGCCCCCCAGCCCCGGCCAGGCGCAGCCAGGCAGCCGCGCGGGCGTGGCCTGCTCCGGGGCCAGCACGCCCACGCCCACGCCCCCCTCGCCCGGCCGGCCCCTCCCCCGCCACTCGGAAGACCTCCGACCGCGAGGGCCCGGGCGGCGCCGCCTCAGTACCTGGCACCAGGATGTCCCCGAAGCCCAGCAGGGAGAAGGGCCGGTCACACAGCGCCAGCGGCGAGGCGTTGAGCCGGGGCACCTTCAGGACCATGGGCAGCTGCGGGACGGCAGAGCGGAGGGGCGAGGGCTGCAGGAGCCCCCTCTGGGCAGCCAGGCGCCCGCCCCCACCGCAGCCCGGCCCGGACACGCACCTTCTCGTGCGTGGCCGAGTCCGCAGGCCCCGTGGCCACTTCCACCATGATGCTGTTCCCGCTCTGTGCAGAACGGGCGTCAGGGCCCGGGCGTGGGGGCAGCGCTCACGGGGGGCCAGGGCCCGTGGGGGGGTCAGGGCATGGGGGCATCAGGGCCCAGGCGTGGGGGTCAGGGCCCGTGGGGGGTGTCAGGGCATGGGGGGTCAGGGCCCGGGCGGGGGGGTCAGGGCCCGGGCGCAGGGGGTCAGGGCCCATAGAGGGGTCAGGGCCCGTGGGGGCGTCAGGGCCCGGGCGTGGGGGCAGCGCTCACGGGGGGCCAGGGCCCGTGGGGGGGTCAGGGCATGGGGGCGTCAGGGCCCGGGCGTGGGGGTCAGGGCCCGTGGGGGGTGTCAGGGCATGGGGGGTCAGGGCCCATAGAGGGGTCAGGGCCCGTGGGGGCGTCAGGGCCCGGGTGTGGGGGCAGCGCTCACGGGGGGCCAGGGCCCGTGGGGGGGTCAGGGCCCGGGCGCGGGGGATGTCAGGGCCCGTGGGGGGGGTCAGGGCCCGGGTGCAGGGGTCAGGGCCCATGGAGGGGTCAGGGCCCGGGCGCGGGGGTCAGGGCCCGGGCGCGGGGGTCGGGCGCGGGAGCACCTTGGTCAGGAAGGGGGTGACGAAGACGAAGAAGACGTCGTAGAGGAAGAGCACCAGCAGCAGCAGCGTGCAGGACTGTGGGCGGGGCGGGGCGGGGCGGGTGCTGACGGAGGCCCCGCCCCCGCCGCCCCTCCCCCCAGCTCCGCGCCCCCTCCCGGGTCGGAGACCTCACTGGGACCGAGCGGGAAGTGGCCGGGCCCCGGGGCAGGACAGCGAGGGGCCGGGGCTGGGGGGGGCAGCTGGTCCCCTGGACGCGGCCGGGCGCACCTTGAACGTGGGGAGGCGGATGGTCCTCAGCATGTACAGGCAGAAGGCGATGCCCAGCGCGTCCTGCAGCACCCAGGCCCACCTGCCGGGGCGCGGGCGGGGCCGCGTCAGCAGCGCCACCTCAGCCGCCCACACGCGCACAAGGCTGCAGGCGAGAGGCGGCGCGGGCAGCCCTGGGGCGGGGGAGCCCGCTGGGGGCCCACGTGGGGGCAGGGCCCGGGGGACGCCCCGCCCAGCCCCTCCCGCCTGCGGGCCCCGCCCCGCCCCGCCCCCTGCTGGGCGCCTGGCTACCAAGCCCGCGTGTCTCTGGGACACAGGCCCAGTGGCCAGCGAGGCGAGGCCCACCCACGACGGCCCGGCTTCCCCTCCGTGCACGCGCTCAACATCTTCAGTCAAAGCCGCCCAGGGCACTTGGCCGCCGCTCGGCTCGGGCCCGCGCCAGATGGTGTCGGTGGCCGGGGGCGGGGGGGGGCACCTCCAGCGTGGCGCCAGCGCTCGGCCCTGTCCCGGCCCCGGATCGGGTGTCGGCGGGGCCGGCGGGCACGGGCAGGGCCCGCGCTGTGCCCAGATCCCCATCAGAGCTCACATGACACGGGCGGGCGGCGGTGCGGGGCAGCCCAGGCCGGGGGCAGCCGAGGACGGCGGGGCGGGCGGGAGGGGCGCGCTCACCGGTCGTCGTTCCGGAAGACGCCCCACACCACGCTGACGGCGACGCACAGCAGCGCCAGGAGCAGCATGCGGGCCTGCGGGCGCTTGTGCAGGTAGGGCACCCTGCGCGGGAGGGCGGCGCTCAGCCCGCGGGGCGACGGGACTCAGGCCGGGGCTGTGGGCGCTCGCGGGGCCGCCGGCCTCGCCCTCACCTGCACGCGCAGAAGGGCAGCTTGCGGACGAGGGGCGCCAGGCAGCTGTAGAGGCCGGTGGCCGAGGCCAGGCAGAAGATCCCGATGATGACGTAGACTGGGGGTGCAGGGAGGCCGGGCTGGGAGGCGGGGGCGGCGGGCGCCCGCCCCGCCCCGGGCCCCACCCCCCCCCCCCCCGCGCGCCTCACACTCACGGACCGCGCCCACCCCGGGCACGCACAGCGCACACACAGCGCACAGCCCCGCCCCGAGCACGCACAGCGCACGCACCCAGCACCGCACCGGCCCCGCCCTGCGCACACACAGCGCACAGCCCCGCCCCGCCCCACCCCGAGCACGCAGAGCGCACACACCACGCCCGCCCCAGCACACACAGCGCACGCCCCCAGCACCGCGCCGGCCCGAGCACGCACCCCCGCCCCGCCGCCCCGCCGCCCCGCGCACCGAGCTGGTCGTAGAAGTAGTAGAGCAGCACGAGCATGGAGCAGCAGGTGAACACGAACACGCAGATCATGACGGGCGTCACGTCCACCGCCGCGTCCTCGCGCTTCTCCGCGCCCTCGTCGCGCTTCTGCTTCAGGTACCTTCTTGGGGCGCACGGGGACGCGGGTGAGGCACCCGGACAGAGGCGGCCACGCGGGGACCCGCCCCCGCCACCCTCACCTCTTCACGTCCCGGCTCCCGGCCCAGTAGCCCCCGAGGGCGACGGTGCCCACGGCCATGATGAAGATGATGACCAAGTTGTAGTCCAGCACCGGCTCCTTGGGGGCGTACAGCGCCGCCCTCGCTGCACCGCCGAACCGCTGCGGGGAGAACCGGGGCTGGCCACGGCCGCCTGCGACCCTGCCCGCCCTCGCCGCACTGCCGACCCGCTGCGGGGAGAACCGGGGCTGGCCACGGCCGCCTGCGACCCTGCCGCCCACAGCCAGCAAGACCCCCGCGCGCCGCCCGGACCCCGGCCCACCCCGAAGATGTCCAGCGCGTCCTTGTGGCTGAGCAGGGCCACGGGGATGCCGATCTCCTCGTACTGGGTCTTGTTGCCCCCGGGGGGCACCTGGCCGGGAGAGGGGCAGGGGTCAGCCCAGCCCGGAGACCCCGCCCCCCCCCCGGGAGCCCGGCGCCCCCCTGCCCCCCCCCCGGAGCCCGGCGCACCAGCTTCTCCCTGCTGACGACGAGCAGCCCGCGGGCCCCGCCGCCCTGCGCCAGCCGCACTTTCTCGTAGAAGGTGCAGTTGCCACGGGCCACCAGCGGGAGGCGGCCGCTGAAGCCGCCGGGGGGCAGGTCGGCCGCCGAGCAGAGCAGGGAGCCCGTCCAGTTGTGCAGCTGCAGGAGAGACTGGGGGCGGGGGGGTCCCCAAGAGTGAGCTCCAGTCCCCCGGCCCCCTCCCGGGCAGCAGCTCCCCGGTGCCGTCAGGAGCCGAGAACTGCCGGGAAGCCCCCAGGGCCCTGCTGGAGCCCACGCTCCGGCCGCCCTCGGCCCAGCCCCACCGTGTCCCGGGGCCCCGTCCGGACACACCGCACTGCGCACGGCGGGGCCTCGCGACTGCGGGAGCGGGCAGGCACCTCCCGCAGGGCCCAGAGCGGAGGCGGCACAGCCCTGGCTCCCAGAGGCCTGGCTCACGGCTCGGGAGAGGGGAAGTGGCCGCTGGGTGCACACGCATGTACACCACGCACGCGTGGACGCAAAGGAGCACACGCGTGTGCAGACATGCATGGCCGCACGCATGGAACACAGCACTGCAGACCTTGCACACACGTGTGTGCTCACACACACGCAGACACGTGTACACCCACACTGCGCAAGGCACCCCCTGCAGGAGCCTGGGCCTGGGCGCACGGGGTGGGGGGGGGCTGGCCCAGAGGGCAAAGAGCAAAGGGAGCGTCCGCCGGCACCCCCGCCCCTCCGCCTCCCCCGGCACCCCCGCCCCTGTACCCCTCGGCACCCGGGATCCACCTCTGCGCCCCCTCCACACCCGACACCCCCGCCCCTCCGCCTCCCCCCCGCCCCCGCGCGCACTCACCGCCTTGCCCAGGCTGTGCGGCAGGGCCGCCCACTGCGGGTTGTACAGGACGCAGTAGTCCTTGCCCCTGGGCGTCTCCGTCTGGGACACCACTCGCAGCATCCCGTACTCGCCGGCCACCTGCGGGCGGGCGGGCGGGGACCACGCTGCAGCCCTGCCCTGCGCCTCGCCACACGGGGCCAGGCCCACCCGGGCAATGCGGCGGGAGGCACCAGCAGGCACACGGCGGGCCGGGGCAGAGACCCCGCTGCGAGGCCGGGCGGGACGCTGGGTGGGCCCCCACCCCCCACCGAGAGCCACACAGGAAGTGGCAGGCCAAGGGCCGAAGTGCAGGGCTGCCAGCAGCTAGCAGAGCCCCTGCCCGCCCCCGGAGCCGGCTCCACGCCTCCCCGCAGGGCTGGGCGCGGGCTCCACGCCTCCCCGCAGGGCTGGGTGCGGCTGCCGGGGCCCTGAGCCCCAGGTGACCGGGAGGAGCCCTCGGCAGGCTGGGCCCGGAGCCTGCGCTCACAGGGAGACGTGGCTGGACCGCGGCACCGGCACCGTCCTGGGGGCCGCAGTGAGACCCCCTGCACCCCCCGCCCCCACACGGCCACCCCCGGAGGGTCTCACAGGCCCAGGCCCGGGTCCCGCTGCTCTGGCCCACGGATGGGGGTCTGGGAGGCCGCAGCCAGCACGGCCGGGCCCCCTGGGGGTGCACGTCAGACCACAGCCCACCTTGAAGGCTCGCCGCTCCCGTGGGGCTCCTCCCCCGGGGCTGCACACGCCGACAGGACACAGCCATGTCCCCAGACTTGCCGTGAAACACGCAGGCGACAGCCACGCGGCTGACTCGGGGACCCTGACACCTCACCCACGCAACAGCACCCAGAGGCCGCCACGCGCGGCTCGGCCACACTCCCCACGCAGACACGCGAGGGCTCACCCCATGCGACACATGTGACACGCGAGGGCTCACCCCATGCGACACGCGAGGGCTCACCCCATGTAACACATGTGACACGTGACGGCTCACCCATAACACAGATGTGACACGCGAGGGCTCACCCCATGCGACACATGTGACACGTGAGGGCTCACCCATAACACAGACGTGACACGCGAGGGCTCACCCCATGCGACACATGTGACACGTGAGGGCTCACCCATAACACAGACGTGACACGCGAGGGCTCACCCCATGCGACACATGTGACATGTGAGGGCTCACCCATAACACAGACGTGGCACGCGAGGGCTCACCCCGTGTATCACATGTGACACGCGAGGGCTCACCCCATGTAACACATGTGACACATGACGGCTCACCCCACGTGACAGGTGTGTGGCACACGTGGGGCCGCGCCGGCTCAGGGAAGCAAGTCCACAGCAGGGAGGCGGCGCACGGGGCCCGTCCCCAGGGCGCCCGGCGGAGCACTGCTTCCCTGCCCCCCCAGGAGCCGGAGCCCCTCCTCCCAGCCCCCCCCGTCCCCCGCCCCTGGCTGGTCCCGGTGTCCACGCGTCCACTCGCTGTCCAGAGCCCCGCCCCGCCCCTGGGAAGCAGTCTGCCTTGAGACCGAGTCCAGCCCGAAGCAGCCCTGCGCCTGCTCACAGGTGGCACGTCCCTGGACAGCAGAGGTGGGCGAGGGCAGGCCCCGCGGCCCAGAGCCGGCCCCTGCCGCTGGGCCGGCACCAGTACCCCGCACGGGCGCCGGTTCAAGGCCCGGCTGCTCCGCTCCAGCTCCCGGTTACCGCCGGGGAAGCCACGGGCGATGCCCGCGCTCGGCCTGCACCCGCGTGGGGGGTCCAGAGTCCAGCCTGGCCCAGCCCCGCCACTGTGGCCACCTGGGGAGCCACCCAGCGGACGGAGGACGTCGCCCTCACTCGCGCTAACGGGGTCCTGGGGGCCAGGCCTGAGGGCGTCCTGGGCTCTGCAGGGGCCGCTCAGAGACCACCAGAGCCGCGGCGGGGCCGACGGACACAGGGAGCCCAGCGGGGGCAGAGGGGACCCGACTCCAGGTGGGGGAGCAGAGGGGACCAGGATCCGGGCGGGGGTCAGAGGGGACCTGACTCCTGGGGGGGAGCAGAGGGGACCCTAACTCCAGGTGGGGGGCAGAGGGGACCCAGATCCGGACAGGGGGCGGGGGGACCCTGACTCCAGGCAGGGGGAGCAAAGGAGACCCGGATCCGGGTGGGGGGGCAGAGGGGACCCTAACTCCAGGCAGGGGGGGAGTGGAGGGGACCCGGATCCAGGCAGGGGGGCAGAGGGGACCTGACTCCTGGGGGGGAGCAGAGGGACCCCGACCCCAGGTGGGGGGCAGAGGGGACCCAGATCCGGACGGGGGGGAGCGGAGGGGACCCGGATCCGGGCAGGGGGGCAGAGGGGACCTGACTCCTGGGGGGGAGCAGAGGGACCCTGACCCCAGGTGGGGGGCAGAGGGGACCCCGACTCCTGGTGGGGGGAGTGGAGGGGACCCGGATCCGGGCGGGGGGCAGGGGGTACCCCCACTCCGGGGGCGGCGCTGGGCTCCAGCCTGCGCAGCCGCGAGGGGCCCCACACATCCGCGGGGGAGGCAGGCGGGCGCGGGGGTGTCGGGGGCAGCCTCCCCGCAGCGGCCCTAACTCCACCCCGCACCCCGCACCGCGGCGTCCCGGGAGCAGAGCCTGCTCTCCTGGGCCGGACACGGCCTCCGGGACTCCCAGGACAAAGTCCCCGGCCCAGCCCCACGCCCACCCGAGGGGCCTCCCGCGCGGGGCGCCGGCTCGGCCTCCGGGCACCCGCTGAGACCGGGGGGCGACGCGCCGCCAGGGACCCCGCTCCTGGGGCCGCGCAAACCGGGACGCGGCGGCTGTCCGCGCCCCGCAACCTCCCGCGCCTGCAGGGGTGCGACCCCCCCATGCAAGGTCACCGAGCAAACGCCGGCGCGGGGGCCGGGGGGCCCGGGGCGCTGCCCCGCACCGGGGGACGCCTTCCCGCCAGCCCTGGGGGCAGGGGCGCGCGTGCCGCACTGGGGGAAACTGAGGCTCGGAGCGCGGTGGGCGCCACAGCGGCAGGGGAGACCCCCGAGACGGACGCACGGGACCCATCCAGGGCCTGCGGGTGGGGAGGACGCGGGACTGCGGACCCGGCCAGAGGCCGCGGCGGGCGAGGACGGCCGCGGCGGGGGCGGCACAGCCCCGCAAGGTCACGGCAGGGCCCCGGCCCCGCGGCGGGGGACGCGGGGGGACCGGGGTCCCGGAGGCGGCGGCCCCAGGGCGGGCGGAGCGCGGCGCCACGCGGGGCCCGGGGCTGCCGGGGCAGAGCAGCCGCGGCCCGCGGGGCTGTCAGGGCCGGCGCAGCCTCACCTGGGCCGCGAAAAGCAGCGAGGCCGCCGCGAGCCGCGCCAGCGCCAGCGCCGCCGCCATGTCGGCCGGTCCAGCCGCAGCCGTCGGCAGATGTTTCCCGGCAACACCCCCGGCGGCGCCTGCGCGCATGCGCGGCGCATGCGCACGCGCGCCCGGGGTCAAAGGCCGCGGGGCGGCGCCTGCGCGGGGCGGCGCGGGGCGGGAAGATGGCGGTGAGCGCGCGGCGGAGCCGGGGCGGGGAGCTTGAAGTCGGGCCGCGCCCCCTGCCTCACGCGCTCTGCTTGCCCCGCAGGACAAAGAGAAGAAGAAGAAGGAGAGCATCTTGGACCTGTCCAAGTACATCGACAAGACGATCCGGGTGAAGTTCCAGGGAGGCCGCGAAGGTGAGGCCGCCCCCTCCCCGCCGCCGGCCCCGTGCGTTCGCGGGTCGGGAGGCGGCGGGCGCGGGGGCCAGCGGAGGCGGCCCCGCAGCTCTGCCCGCGCGCGGCCCCGTCTCCCCAGCGCGCTGCCGCCCCGCACCGGGGCCTCTCCGCGGGCGCGGCCCCCCGCCAGGGACCCCCTGCTTGTGCCGGTGCCCGGGTCTGCGGTATCACCAGCGCCCGCCAGGGGGCGCGCCTGCACGCGTGGGAACCGCGGCCCTAGAAACGGAAATGCATTTATTTCGGAAAGGCGCGAGAACTCCCCTCTCTGGTTCGCAGCCCGGGTAGGACCAGGAGCTGCATCCGGGTCTCCCGCGTGGGGGCAGGGTCCCCAGGGTGCGATAGGGGCGCGGGTTCGAGTCCCGGCTGCTCCACTTCCGGTCCAGCTCCCTGCTGTGGCCTGGGAGAGCAGGTGCACGAGGGCCCAGGTGCTGGGGGCCGCTGCACCTGCGTGGGAGACCCGGATGGAGCTCCTGGCTCCTCGCTCCGGATCGGCGCAGCTCCGGCCGTTGAGGCCGTCTCGGGAGTGACCCAGCGGCGGGAGGGCCTCTCCCCGCCACGCTGGCCCCGGTAGGGGAGTGGGGCCGGCCCCCCAGGACACTCACCAGCCCACCGAGCCCACGTGTCACAAGCTGTCTGCTGTGGCTGTGGGCCGGGGTCGCCGTGTTCCGCCCCGGGACTCGCCTGCCGCCCGCGCCGGGTCAGGCGGGGGGCCTGGGTCGCTGACCCCGCCCACCCACTCCCCTGTGGGGTCGGGGCCCCAGCGCGCAGGTGCGGCAGCGGCCTGAGGTTGCTGGAGCCGCAACCCGAATAGCAGTGACCACCGCGGCGTCCCGCGCTGCGCACTGGCTCCCCCACCCAGGGCCGCGCTGCCCTGCCGTCCCAGCCCGCGCCGGCTCCCGCGCTGCCCCTCTGGGCGGGCGGGCTGGACCTCACGCCCCCCCCCCCCGCCCCAGCCAGCGGCATCCTCAAGGGCTTCGACCCCCTGCTCAACCTCGTGCTGGACGGCACCATCGAACACATGCGAGGTGAGCCGGTCCGCCCCCCGGGGACGCCCAGGCCGTGCGGGAGCCGGGCGGTGAGGGTGGGTCCCGCGCGGGGTTGCGGTCTTCCCGCCCCGCCCCGCCCCTGACGGCAGCCCTGCGCCTGCTGTGCCCGGCCCCGGCCCCGGCCCTGGCCCTGTCCCTGTCCCTGTCCGTGCGGGGTGCCGGCCGCCGCCCGCCGCCCGCCTGCCTCAGCCCTCCCCGCCCGCAGATCCCGACGACCAGTACAAGCTGACGGAGGACACGCGGCAGCTGGGCCTGGTGGTGTGCAGGGGCACCTCGGTGGTGCTCATCTGCCCGCAGGACGGCATGGAGGCCATCCCGAACCCCTTCGTGCAGCAGCAGGACGCCTAGGCCGGCGGCCGGCCTCAGCCCCGCCCCCGGGACCGCCTACCCGCCTGGGTCGGCCCCGCCCCGCCCCCGGGACCCTGCCCGCCTGGGTCAGCCCCGCCCCGGCACCGCCCCCGCCACCTCGGCCCCGCCCCCGGGACCCTGCCCGCCTGGGTCAGCCCCGGCCCCGCCCCCGCCAGCTCGGCCCCGCCCCCGGGACCGCCTACCCGCCTGGGTCGGCACCGCCCCGCCCCCGGGACCCTGCCCGCCGGGGTCAGCCCCGCCCCCGCTCAGTAAAGCCGCAGCCCCTCTGCCCGCTCGCCTCGCTTTCTCAGCCCCTGGCCCCGGGACCCCTCCCCGTCCGCCGCCCCCTCGCACCCTCCCTCCTGGGCGCTGGGGCACGCGGGAGGCGCGCGCTGCGCTGGAGCCCGGGCCCCTGGCTCACGGGGCTCACCGGGCTCTGCGGCCCGCGGGCGCCAGCTGCTCCGGGCCCCGCACCTGCTCCCAGCCATCTGGCCTGGGCTCCCTGTCAGAGGCCATCTCAGGGCCGGGGCCGTGCACTGCGGGGTGGGGGGGGCGCCTCACAACTGAGGGACTGGACGGCGGATGAGGGGAGCACCCCCCGTTTCTGAGCCCCCGCAGCCCCGGCTCGGCCTAGCCCCGCCTCCTGCCGTGGCTCTGCTCTGTGAGCGCTGGGGCGCAGCGGGCGAAGCCGCCGCCTGTGGTCCCGCTTCCCACGTGGGCGCGGGTTCGAGTCCCAGCTGCTCCACTTCCGATCAGCTCCCTGCCGTGGCCTGGGAGAGCAGTGGACGATGGACCAATGGTGGACCCCTGCACCCGCGTGGGAGACCCGGATGGAGCTCCTGGCTCCGGATCGGCGCAGCTCCGGCCAATGCGGCCATCTGGGGGGTGACCCAGCGGATGGAGGACCTCTCTCTCTGTCTCTGCCTCTCTGTAACTCTGCCTTTCGGATAAATAAACCACTTTAAGAAAACTGGGCGCCTTGGGGAGAAGGGCCTACAGTGGGCTCGGGCCGGCACGTGTGGTCAGCCGCCGGGTGGGTCTTGCAGAGCTGGGTGCCTCCGGGCCCCCCCTGGCTCGCTCTGGCCTCCAGGAGTTGGCAGCGACGGGGGCTGGGGGACGGGGCTGGGGTCTCCCGGTGCAGCGGGGCCTCCACCAGCGCCCCCGTGCCGGGGCACCGAGTGTCCCTGGAGAGAACCAGGGAGCTCTCCCATCCGCTGTCCACGCCCAGGTGCCCACAGCCTCCAGGGCAGGGCCGGCCCCACCGGGGTCTCCGTGGACTTGGGCCACCACCTGCGTTCCCAGGGAGCCGGGACTGCAACCAGGCCCTGGAGGCGCGGCGCCCGGCACGAGCCTGGGCGGCACCAGGGCACCGCGCCCGCCCTCGGCTGCTTCCTGTCCCCCCCCCCCGGGGCAGGGGGGCGGGGGGGGGCCGGGAGACGCGCGGCAGCCCCGTGGGGGCCTGTGAGGGGCCAAGTGCGGCACCGGGGAGCAGGCGGACGGGCCCTGCCCAGCCCTGAGGGGGTGTTAAATATTTTAAGAGAACAAGTTTAATATTTCATATTTCGCCTTCAGTATTCCACGGAAAGTTTAATCTTTCACGGGGTGGGGTGGGGGCCGCGGCGACACGATCCCCAGCGCTGCTCCTATAGACCCCCACCTGCCCACCCGCCCGCCGAGGCCGCCCGCTGACCCCTGCCCGGGTCCCGCCCTTCCAGCTCCCTGCCCGAGGTCAGTGCAGGCCTCGGCCCCCGGGCCCGGGGCTTTGGGCGAGGGCGCGGGGTCCGGCGCAGCCACACGGCCCACGGTCACGGCCCACGGCTTCCGCGCGCTGGCAGAGGCCTTGGGTCCTGTCCACAGAGGGCCCGCTCTGGGGGACGTCGTCGGAGGCCCCCGCGGGACCCTGGAGGCACCCAGAGCCCAACCCTGCGGAGGGGCAGCCCCGCCCCCACCCTGTCCGGGAGTAGCTTGGTTCCTGCGCCCCCCCAGGCCCGTCAGGTCCAGAGAGGGTGAGCAGCCAGCACCCGCCCGGGGCCCCAAGGCCACCCCCACCTCGTGGGCAGGGAAACGCAGGCCCAGAGCCGGGGGGAGGGGGCAGAGAGGAGGAGGGGCAGCCTCGGTCCAGCCCCGGGGCATGGCGCTGTCCCCCCAGGGGCCAGGGGAGGGGCCGCTCCTGCCTAGACTCGGCCGCGCGTGGACGTGACCGGAGGAGGCCGGGGAGGGGGGTCGCCTTGAGCTGGGGACCGCCCAGGGCACGACCTGGGGCGCCGGGGGCTCCAGACCTCCCGCGGCACGGCCACACCCAGCTCCCGGCCGCGTGGTCTCCTCCAAGCAGGACCCACGTGTGTCCCTCTACGGAGGACTCCAGGACCCGGGTCAGCTCCCCGGCTCGCTCCTCCAGCCACTGCCCGCCCACCCTGCCTTCGGCTGTGCCGGTGGAGGCCAGCAGGGGTCAGGCTTCGCCCAGGAACGAAGGCCCGCGGCCACCAGGTGTCCAGTGCTGGCCTGGGGCTGGACAGTGACAGGTGTGAGGACAGCGGCGCCCGGAGAGCCGGGGCGGTGATCCGATGGCACAGACAACAGCTGGGGCACGGGCGCCCACAGGTGCCACCCGAGTTCCCGACGCCTGCCCAGCCCGGACGCCCCCAGGGCCGCCTGGCGCCCCCCAGCTCTCCCCATCAAATGCTGGGGTCACCTTCAGCGCTCTCCACCCCCAGAACTGATCCGGAAGCTTCCAAGCACCAGTCCTGCCAGGAGCCGGCGAGCCGAAACCTGCAGGCAGGACCGGAAGAGCCGGCGCGGCCGAGGCGGGGCGGGCCCCAGCCCACCGGACCCTCGGCACACAGGAGGAAGGCCGGCGGCTGGCGTCCCACACCATTCACCCTGAAATCCAGCAACTGGGGCCCAGGGGAGCCACAGCGGCCGTCCCACGGCACGGGGAGGGGGCCCCGCCCCAGGAACGCCCACCTGCTTCCTGGCTGCCCCTCCCCCACGGGGCTCAGCACCACCCACGTCCTGCGTGGTCCTCGGACTCCTCCCCTGCTCTGTCCCGGCCACAGGGCCGCGCTGCTGACCCCCGCGAGCGCTGGGCCTGCTGTGTCTCCCGGCCTTTGCACCAGGTGCTGGCGGTCCCACACGGAAGCGGGGGGGCTCCTGCCGGCTCCCACGTGGCCGGCGGAGACCCAGGCCCCGAGCCGTCCTGCTGCCTCCGGGGAGGGGCTTGACCCCAGACCTCGGACGTGGGATGCGGGCGTCCCGGACGGCAGCTTGGCCGCTGGGCCACACGCGCCCTGGGGGCCCGGGGAGAGTGAGGGGCGTCGCGTGTGCCTCTCGGCTTTGCTGGCGTCTGAAATTTTCCATAATAAGAACTTTGTGTCCGAGACTTCCTGCGTGGTGGCCACGGGAGGAACCCCACCCAAAACCCAGAGGAATCCCACCCAAAACCCAGCCCAGGGCTGCGGGCCCGCCGCTCGCCCGCCCACTCGGCCCTGCCTCCAGCCCTCCGCGGCTCCCGCTGCCAACCTCAGCCCGGGCTGCCCCCGAGGCTCCCCCGGACCCCCGTCTGCGAGCCTGCGGCGGCAGTGATGGTGTGGGGGCCCCTGGGGGTCACACCGCCCACAGCACTTGTTCCCCCAGCCCCGGGCTCGGCTGTCACTCCCGCCTCTCGGAGGACAGGGGAGGGCGGGCACACAGCGCGTGGCCAGCAGAGCCCGTCACGGCGACGTTTGCGATTCCAGGGGGTGTCACCCGCCCCCACCCCACAGCCTCCCTCCCTCCACGGCCGGGACCCTCGCACCTGGCCCCCCAGCCACGCTGGAGACAGAGGGCCACGGATGGGGGTTACCTAAGCAAGGCGCCTGCGGGCCTCCCTGGGGACCCCACGGGGAGCCCCCTCCAGCCCCGCCCACAGCCTTGCCTCCCAGGTGGTCCGTCTCCACGGCAACACGGTCGTAACCTTGGCAACCAGGTACAGCCGCCCCGCTGCCTGGCAGGCTGCAACCTGTGCCTGTCACCCTCGCCCACGCTCTCTCCGCCCCTCCACCCCAGGGCAGCCTTCCAGGAGGGGCCACGGGGGTGGGGGCTGGGGGAGGGGCCCAGGGACACCTCAAGGTCACTCGCAGCCCCTCCCTCACCCTGCTGGCAGCCACAGAGTGGCAGGTGCAGGTCAGCCGAGCACCCGCCCTGGGGCAGGGAGCAGGGGACGCCGGCCCAGGGCAAGGCCACAGCTGGGGGGGGGCACGTCCCCGGAAACCAACTGCCACCCTCCGTGTCCCCCAGCGGCATCTGCTGAGCGCCTACTGTGTGCCCGGTGCAGACGCAGCGTGGGCGGGGACAAAGGGCAATCTTAGCAGGAAGTCGCTGGGGACAGAAGGCGGCAGGGGTGGGGGAAGCGAGGGGGCGGGCGGGTGAGGGAACACCCTGTGCAAAGGCCCTGGGGTGACGGCCTAGCCCTGGCTCCTCCCCCAGGCTGGAGGGCACCGCCCCCATGGCCCCCACGGCCGCACCGCCGGGCCCAGACTCCAGCCCAGGGCGCCCTGGCTCAGAGGTGCCGCCCCTCCTGGGCCGGCCGCCCGGTGCTGGGCCCCTCCAGGCAGGGGTCAGAGAGGGGCCGTGACCTTCAGGACCTGGGCCGTGGGGGAGGGGCTGCGCCCCTCCCCCTCCTCGCTCCGGCCGGCCTGGCCTCCGGGGACGTGGTGTCTGGGCCCCAGGCCAACGCGACAGTCTGAGAGGCCAGCTGCTTGAGTCACAGGTGGCTGAGCCACGCGGCGGGCGGGGGAGGGGGCGGGTGCACCGCACAAGGTGACAGCAGCCAGGCCCGGGCCCCCACTTGCTCTCCGGGCCGGCCTCAGCCTGCAGATCTGTAGAATGGGAATCATAAAGGCGTCTCCCCCACCCCCACCCCCACGGCCACGCACGCGGCGCGCGCTCGGCGTAAGCCCGGCTGCTGCCCCGAGCGCGAGCTGGGGGGGCGGGCTGCACAACCCCCCACCTCCACACCAGACCGCAAGGTCCGAGCCACTCCCGCCTTCCGAAAACGCAGCCGGGCCCACTCCTGGCTGGGACGCGCCCACGAGGGAGGAAGCATGGACCCCCGCGCCCCTCCCCCGCCAAGGCGAGGGCTCCGCGCTCCTCACTGTCCATCAACGCCCAAGACCCGCTCCCCCCCCCCCCACGCCCGGGAGCCGGCGGCGGCGACAGCGGGGACCCGGCCGGACACCAGTGGCTGCGGCCGCCCGGCCGGCCCCGGGAGCTCGCGTGGGAGGACGGGGGTCGGGGGCGACCCTAGCGGCCCCCGGGGACGGACCAGGCAGGTGCCCGGAGCGGCTGGGGGACAGTTCCAGAAAGATCCACACGGGGCAGCCTGCGGCGTTAGGGGGCGCGCAGCCCCCACCTGTGTCCACGTGTCCTCGCACACCTGCGGCCGCAGTCGCCCGCGCGCCGCTCCGCACAGCCCCCGCGCGCCCCCGCCAGGCGCGCCGCGAAGGCAGGCGGCGATCGCGCGCGGCGGGGACGCGCACGGCGGAGCCGGGAGGCGGCGGCGGCGGCGGCGGAGGCTCGAGTCGGCTCCGGGCGGCCCCGCGCCGCAGCCCGCACCGTGTCAGCGGCCGAGCCGCCCAGGTGAGTGGCGGTGCGGGGCCCGGCGCGGGCGCACCTGCAGGCCCGGGCCACCCCAGAGCCCGCGCTCTGCGCCCCTGTGCGCGCCCGCAGCCCCCGCCAGGGGGGAATCGCCCCGCGCGCCCCTCCGGCGCACAGCGTCCCCTCCCCTGGGCCCCCTCCGCGCGCACCCCGGGAAACTTTGAGGTCCGCTCCCCGCGCGGGGTCCGCCGCCCTCCCCTGGGGCGCGGAGCCGGGTGGGCATCTCGCCCCCCGGGGCGGTGGGGACGCTTGGGCGGGTGCGCTCCGCCGGAGGGGCGGGAAGGGGAGCCGGCCGTGGCTGGGGGAGTGGGGGCGGCCCCGCGCCTTCCTGTCCCCGCAGCGGGGTCTGCGGCAGCCTGGGGGGGCGTCTGTGGTCCGCACCACCACGGCTGCGCCCCCGCAGCTGGGCCGGTTCGGCCTGGCGGGAGGGATTTGGGGGCGCACGGCCCAGCTCCCTCTCTGTGGGCCCCGTGGCCCACGGTGTTTGGGGGCCCCTGGCCGGGGAGCCCCATTCAACAAGTCCGGGTGCAAGGAGAGACCCGGGTGTCCCGGCCCCCAGGTATGGAGTTAGAACTTGGGGGGCCCAGGGATCTGCATTGCCAACCAGCAGCCCCTAGCCGAGCCACGTGGGTGCACAGGGCCGCCTGAGACCCTGGTGCTTCTGGGGTGGGGTGGGGAGGGGGCTCCGGCCCGGGCTGGCGGCAGACAGACCCTGGGGCTGCGGGAGAGCGGGAGCAGAAGGCTGGCAGAGCAGTCCGGGAGGGCTCCCTGGAAGAGGTGTGCGGGATGGGAGGCGCGTGGGGTGAGGGAGCAGCCTGGGGTGGGCTGGGGGACCTCATCTCTGAGACGAGCCAGCAGCCACCGGGGACCGCGCTGGGAGACGCACAGATGCTCAGTAGACGCCGGCCCAGCCGTGCCCAAGTGTGGCCTCAGTGTTCCCGTCTGTGGAGTGGGGGCAGCTCCGGCTGCCGGCCCCCACACAAGCGCAGGGCTGAGCGGGACGTGAGGTTTGCCGCCTGCCACTGCCGGCGCCCCTGAGTCACACCCCGGCAGCAGGCACGGCACCTTGGGGTGGTTCCCCCCCCCGCGCCGCCCACCACCGCCTGTCAGTCCCAGGCCGCGGAGCAGCAGGGGCTGGGGCTCCGTGGAGGGGAGCTGGGCTCGGACCCGGTCCCGAACGCTGACCTGGTGCGGCCGAGCCGGGGCCTCGGGCTCCCCTTCTCCTTGGGCTGCCCGGCCTGGTGCACAATGTCCTGGAAAGTGGGTCGCAGCCCCCCGCCCCCCGCCCCCGAGGGCTGGCCGGGACTGACAGCAGGTGCAGCCTAATTAGGGCTTAATGAATGTCAGGGACGGAAACCCCCGGGGGGGCCCGGATCTAGGACGCGGGCCACCCCCATCCTGGGGGCCACCTCCTCCGCGAGGCCCCGCCCCCAGGGCCTGCGGATCCCCCGCCCTGGGGGTCAGAGGGAGCCGTGTCCCTCGCAGCCGGGGCAGCCCCCAACCCCCGGACCCTGTCCTGTCCCCGGTCCTTCCCCGGGAGGCGCCGCGACAGGGGCCAGGGACGCGGATGTGGCCATCTGGGGGCCGAGGCCCACGCCGTCTGTGGGGCCCCACCGGGCGGGTGCCCCCCACGCCCTATCCCACGAGTCCCTCGTGCAGAAGGGGAGACCGAGGCACAGTCCCAGGCCCCGCCCCGAAGACCTGCAGGCCACTCGCACCCCGGGCGCTCCCGGGACCCCGGCCTGGGGTGGACACAGCAGGGGCCCGGCCCCCGGCCCCTCCCCACCCTCTGCCCCCTCCCCCACATGCCCTGCGTGGGCTCGGGCACCCGCTCCCCGCCTCTCCCTGGCCGCGGCGGACAAGCAGGATCCTGTCCCTGGCGTCTGCACTGTCCTGGCCTCTGTGGCCGGCTCCCGTCTGTCCACCTGACACAGACACAAAGGGCCCCGCTGGCAGGCCCCACCGACGGTCCAGAGCAGGGACCCCAGACAGGAAGTGGGCCAGGGGGGTGATCAGACAGGAAGTGGGCCAGGGGGTGACTCCAGACAGGAAGTGGGCGGGGGGGGGATATTCAGACAGGAAGTGGGTCCAGGGGGTGACCCCAGACAGGAAGTGGGCCAGGGGGGAGAATCAGACAGAAAGTGGGCCGGGGGGGGGGGGAATCAGACAGGAAGTGGACCAGTAGGCCGGGGGGGGGGGTGAGAATCAGACAGGAAGTGGGCCAGGGGTGACTCCAGACAGGAAGTGGGCCGGGGGGGGAGAATCAGACAGGAAGTGGGTCCAGGGCGGGAGAATCCACAGACAGGAAGTGGGTCGGGGGGGTGAATTTAGACAGGAAGTGGGCCAGGGGGTGACCCCAGACAGGAAGTGGGCCGGGGGGGGGATCAGACAGGAAGTGGGCCAGGGGGTGACCCCAGACAGGAAGTGGGCCAGGGGGTGACTCCAGACAGGAAGTGGGCCAGGGGGTGACTCCAGACAGGAAGTGGGTCGGGGGGTGAATTCAGACAGGAAGTGGGTCGGGGGGTGACTCCAGACAGGAAGTGGGTCCAGGGCGGGAGAATCCACAGACAGGAAGTGGGTCCAGGGCGGGAGAATCCACAGACAGGAAGTGGGTCGGGGGGGTGAATTTAGACAGGAAGTGGGCCAGGGGGGTGACCCCAGACAGGAAGTGGGCCGGGGGGGGAGAATCAGACAGGAAGTGGGCCGGGGGGGATCAGACAGGAAGTGGGCCAGGGGGTGACCCCAGACAGGAAGTGGGCCAGGGGGGTGACTCCAGACAGGAAGTGGGCCAGGGGGTGACTCCAGACAGGAAGTGGGCCAGGGGGGTGACCCCAGACAGGAAGTGGGCCGGGGGGGTAGAATCAGACAGGAAGTGGGCCAGGGGGTGACTCCAGACAGGAAGTGGGTCGGGGGGTGACTCCAGACAGGAAGTGGGCCGGGGGGGGGATCAGACAGGAAGTGGGTCGGGGGGGGTGAATTCAGACAGGAAGTGGGTCGGGGGGTGACTCCACAGACAGGAAGTGGGTCTAAGGTGGGTGACTCCAGACAGGAAGTGGGTCGGGGGGTGACCCCAGACAGGAAGTGGGTCGGGGGGTGACTCCAGACAGGAAGTGGGTCGGGGGTGACTCCAGGCAGGAAGTGGGTCGGGGGTGACTCCAGGCAGGAAGTGGGTCTGTGGTCACGCAGTGGGGGTCTCCCGCAGCCGCCCCCGCTCAGGGCTGTGTCCCCCGACTTCTCCCAGGCTCAGCCTCTGCCCTGGGGGGTGTGACGTGGGACGGGAGGAGGGGGCGCTGCTGGCGGCTGGCCCTGGGGGATGAGCCCTGGCGGGGGCCCCACCCCCTGGAGGGGTGCCGGGCTCCTACAGCCGGCAATGAATGAAGGGGCCAGTGTCCCCCAGGACCTGCTCAGCCGTCGGCAGTGGCCGGGCGAGCCTCAGTTTCCCCGTCTGGGAGGCGCTGGGGCCCTGGACGGCAGCCACGCGGTGGCCCTGGGCCCCAGCCCCGTCCTGGCCCCGCCTTGGCCCGGGAAGGGGCGCCAGGGCCGGGCCCGCGGAGGCACAGCCGTGGGGGCCGCAGAGCAGGCGCAGTCAGCCCCTCAGTGCCGCCGGGAGCAGGTGCTCGGCCCGGCCGGGTGGCCCTGGCAGGGGCGGGTGCCAGCGAGGCAGGGCCGGGGTGGGCGCCGGATGTGGCTCCGCGTGGGTTAACCCCGCCCCACCCTGGGAGGCCCAGGAGCCCGAGGCTGCCCTGGTGGGGGGGCTGCAGCAGATGGGCCCCCTCCAGGCTGGAGAGGGAGCAGATGGGGTGGGGGTGGGGGGCTGGGACGCCCGGGGGCTTCAGCTGTTGGGATCCAGAAATAGCTGTGTGGCCCGGGCGAGGGGGGCGGGCAGTGCTGCCGGCCGGCCGCCGTGTGGCAGCTCGGACCCCGCGCCAGCCCCAGGGTCCGGCTGCAGCTGCCGGCCGCCGTGACCCCCGTGGCCCCGTGCCCCCCCCCGCTGAGCTCCCACTCTGGCCCCACACACTCCACGGGAGCCCCCGCTGTGCCTCAGGGCCTTTACACCTGCCGCTCGCCCAGCCTGGAGCGCCCCTCCCCCACCTGGCACCCTAAGGTGCTGCAGCCCCCCCCCACCCCCGCTGCCTCCCAGGACCCGGCTGGACACCCAGCCAGGGCTGCTGGCGTAGGCCATGGCCATCTCAGCCCCAGGCCCAGTGGCCAGCCTGGGAGTCAGCATTTGAAAGCACACAGTTTGGGTCCAGCGCTGTGGCCCGGCGGGCTAAGCCTCCGCCTGCAGGGCCTGCATCCCACATGGCGCCGGTTCGAGTCCCGGCTGCTCCACTTCCCATCCAGCTCCCTGCTGTGGCCTGGGGGAGGTGGGAGAAGATGGCCCGGTGCTGGGCCCTGCACCCGCGTGGGAGCCCCGGATGGAGCTCCTGGCTCCTGGCCATGTTGTGGCCATCTGGGGAGTGACCCAGCGGATGGAAGACCTCTCCTTCTCTCTCTCTCTCTAACTCTGCCTTTCAAATAAATAATCTTAAACAAAGCAGCCTACACAATTCAGGAGTTTCCAGTGTGTTCACAGCACTGCCAGCCATCCGAGCTAATTCTAGAACATTCCTTCACCCCAAAGAATCCGCAGGAGCAGTCTCCCAGCCCCTGGCGACCACACGCCCACTTCCCGCCCCCGTGGAGCCCGCGTCCCGGGCGCGTCCCGCGGGTGGGGCCCACGCGTGGGGCCTGTGTGTCCGGCCTCCCACAGCGGCCATCAGAGCCTGGTCTGCCCCGGGCCGCGTGGGCCGTGCTGCCCGTGGGACTTTTTCTTAAAGATTGGTATTTATTTAATATTTGCTTGAAAAGCAGAGTGACAGAGAGAGGGAGAGAGAGAGGCCTTCCATCCACGGCTCACTCCCCCATGGCCGCAACAGCCAGGCCTGCACCAGACCCGAACCAGGAGCTCCATCCGGGTCTCCCGCGTGGGTGCGACCGTCTTCCTCCGCTTTCCCGGGCGCGCTAGCAGGGAGCGGCCGGGACTCGAACCGGCGCCCAAGCGGGGCTGGACTCGCGCTGTTGTCCGGGGCTGGCCGCTGGGAGCGCTGGCCGTGACGTCCCAGCTGTTTGGTGTCCAGGCCTCTGGGGCGTGCGCCGTGAGGCACGCGGTGCGCATGCGGGCCGGTGCTAACGCTGCCTCCACCCTCAGGGGCGCAGGATGGTGGCCCGGCCCTAGGCCCAGGCTGCGCACCATGACCTCCTGGCTGAGCCTCGTGAGCCTGCACCTGCTGCTGCTGCCCGCGGCGCCGCCCCCGGCCGGCGGCTGCCCCGCGCGCTGCGAGTGCACCGCGCAGACCCGCGCCGTGGCCTGCGCGCGCCGCCGCCTGACCGCCGTGCCCGAGGGCATCCCCGCCGAGACGCGCGTGCTGGGGCTCAGCCGCAACCGCATCCGCTGCCTGAACCCCGGCGACCTGGCCGCGCTGCCGGCGCTGGAGGAGCTGGACCTCAGCCTCAACGTGATCGCGCACGTGGAGCCGGGCGCCTTCGCGCACCTGCCGCGCCTGCGCGTGCTGCGCCTGCGCGGGAACCAGCTCAAGCTCATCCCGGCGGGCGTGTTCACGCGCCTGGACAACCTCACGCTGCTGGACCTGAGCGAGAACAAGCTGGTGATCTTGCTGGACTACGCCTTCCAGGACCTGCGCAGCCTGCGCACGCTGGAGGTGGGCGACAACGACCTGGTGTTCATCTCGCGCCGCGCCTTCGCGGGGCTGCTGGCGCTGCGAGAGCTCACGCTGGAGCGCTGCAACCTCACGGCGCTGTCGGCCGAGGCGCTGGGCCAGCTGCGCGGGCTGGGCGCGCTGCGCCTGCGCCACCTGGCCATCGCCGCCCTGGAGGACCAGAACTTCCAGCGGCTGCCCGGCCTGCGGCACCTGGAGATCGACAACTGGCCGCTGCTGGAGGACGTGGCGCCGGGCAGCCTGCGCGGCCTCAACCTCACCTCGCTGTCCGTCACGCACACCAACATCACCGCCGTGCCGGCCGCCGCGCTGCGCCACCAGGCGCACCTCACCTGCCTCAACCTCTCCCACAACCCCATCAGCGCGCTCCCGCGCGGCTCCTTCCGCGACCTGGTGCGCCTGCGCGAGCTGCACCTGGCCGGCGCGCTGCTGGCCGTCGTGGAGCCGCAGGCCTTCCTGGGCCTGCGCCAGATCCGCCTGCTCAACCTCTCCAACAACCTGCTGTCCACGCTGGAGGAGAGCACCTTCCACTCGGTGAACACGCTGGAGACGCTGCGCGTGGACGGCAACCCGCTGGCCTGCGACTGCCGCCTGCTGTGGATCGTGCAGCGCCGCAAGACCCTCAACTTCGACGGGCGGCTGCCGGCCTGCGCCACGCCGGCCGAGGTGCGCGGGGACGCGCTGCGCAGCCTGCCCGACGCCGTGCTGTTTGAGTACTTCGTGTGCCGCAAGCCCAAGATCCGCGAGCGGCGGCTGCAGCGCGTGGCCGCGGCGGCCGGCGACGCCGTGCGCTTCCTGTGCCGCGCCGAGGGCGAGCCGGCGCCCACCGTGGCCTGGGTCACGCCGCAGCACCGCGTGGTGACGGCGCAGAGCGCGGGCCGCGCGCGCCTGCTGCCCGGGGGCACGCTGGAGATCGCGGACGCGCGGCCGCAGGACAGCGGCACCTACACGTGCGTGGCCAGCAACGCGGGCGGCAACGACACCTACTTCGCCACGCTGGCCGTGCAGCCCGAGCCGGCCGCCGCCAACGCCACGCCGGGCCGCGGCCGCAACGACACGCAGGCGGCCGCGCGCTCGCCGCTGGACCTCACCACCATCCTGGTGTCCACGGCCATGGGCTGCATCACCTTCCTGGGCGTCGTCCTCTTCTGCTTCCTGCTGCTCTTCGCCTGGAGCCGCGGCCGCGGGCAGCACAAGAACAGCTTCTCCGTGGAGTACTCGTTCCGCAAGGCCGACGGCCCGGCCGCCGCCGCGGGCCCGGGCAGCGCGCGCAAGTTCAACATGAAGATGATCTGAGGGCGGGCGCGCGCGGGGCGGGAGGGCGCACGGCCGCCCTGCGGGGGAGGGGCGGCCCCACCTGTGCGGGGCGGGAGGGCGCACGGCCGCGGGCCCGGGCAGCGCGCGCAAGTTCAACATGAAGATGATCTGAGGGCGCGCGCGGGGCGGGAGGGCGCACGGCCGCCGTGCGGGGGAGGGGCGGCCCCCCCTGTGCAGGGGGAGGGGCGGCCCCACCTGTGCGGGGCGGGAGGGCGCACGGCCGCCCTGCGGGGGAGGGGCGGCCCTCCCTGTGCAGGGGGAGGGGCGGCCCCACCTGTGCGGGGCGGGAGGGCGCACGGCCGCGGGCCCCGGCAGCGCGCGCAAGTTCAACATGAAGATGATCTGAGGGCGCGCGCGGGGCGGGAGGGCGCACGGCCACCCTGCGGGGGAGGGGCGGCCCCCCTGTGCGGGGCAGGAGGGCGCACGGCCGCCGTGCGGGGGAGGGGCGGCCCCACCTGTGCAGGGGGAGGGGCGGCCCCCCTGCGCGGGGCGGGAGGGCGCACGGCCGCGGGCCCGGGCAGCGCGCGCAAGTCCAACATGAAGATGATCTGAGGGCGCGCGGGGCGGGAGGGCGCACGGCCGCCGTGCGGGGTGGGGGCCCCACCTGTGCAGGGGGAGGGGCGGCCCCACCTGCGCTGGGCTCCGCTCCCCCTCCTCGCCGGCCGCCCGGGCAGGGCTGGTTCTCGGCTGCGGGTTCTAGAGGTGTCCACGCCCCGCCCTGCTGGAGAGGGGACAGCGCGCGGCTGGGGGCTGGGCCCTCAGTGCAGGCCAGGAGGCGCCAGCTGCTGCCCCGTAGGGCTCCTGTCCTTGTCCCTGTCCCACCTGGCTGGCTCCTGCGGGGTGGGGGGCCAAGGGGTGGTGCCTGGGAGGCCTGCGCCGCTGTCCCCTGGCCGCCCCCCACACACAGAGCACACGCTGCACACCTGGGACCCCACACGCAGCTCGCACCCAGCTAGCCCTGGGTCAGGCCGTGGGCTCCAGAGCGGCCCCCGGGGGCGTAAGGGATGCTCTGAGACCACTGCTCTCACCGGGCACAGGCATGGCTCACATGGACACACGACACGCCAGAGACACGCATGACACACAGGGACACGCATGGCTCATACAGGGACATACAGCAGAGCCATGAATGGCTCCCACCAGGGACACACATGACACCCGGGGACATGCATGGGTCACACATGGACACACATAGGTCACACAGGGACAGGCATGGCTCACATGGACATACATGACACACAGAGACACGCATGGCTCATACAGGGACAGACATGGTACAGCAGAGACATGTATGGCTCACGCCAGGGACACGCATAGCTGACACGGACACACCAGAGCCACACATAGGCCACACAGGAACACACATGGCTCACACAGGGACATGCATGGCCCAATGGACATACATGACACACAGGGACACGCATGGCTCGCACTAGAGACAGCATGGCTCACGCCGGGACACTGGCCCACTGGGGCTGCCCGTGGTCGGGAGCCACACCGCCAGCCGCCTCCACCTGCCCCGCAGCTGGCGCTGGGTGGGGCCTCCGGGGGTCCTCTCGCCAGGCCAGCTGGGGGGACCTCCCTCCCCACCCCCGCTGCGGCCCCCACTGACCCATTGCCCACAGGGGAAGCCCAGCAGCGTGGGGGCGGCCAGGGAAGCTGACTCCGCTGGGGGGGGGCGGGACCCAGCCATGGCCAGGCGACCCGGCTGCTGCCGCTCTGCGGGGCGTGGGGGGGTCCCAGCTCCCCCAGGACCACTGCCGCTGGCTGTGAAGGGCCGGGCCCCCGTCACCGGGGTGAGTGAGCAGAACTCGGGTGGCAGATGGCGACCTCCGTGACCTCAGCATGGTGACCGCGTGTGGCCTGGCCACCCCCGGGAGGCCCGGAGCCAGCTGTGCTGCCCGGCCGCGGGGGCCCCTGGGACCGACAGCGCCCTCTGCAGGGCGGGGCCGAGGCTCAGGGGTGTGCGTCCGGAGGCAGGGTCCCCTCCTGGCCAGCTGGAGCCCTGGACACGCAGGGGCGTGCCTGGGGCTGAAGCCCCGCCCCCGCGAGGCAGGCAGAACCCCAAGGGCCCCCCAAAACGACATCCAAGTGCCTTCAGCCGCATCAGACGGGGTGGACAGGGACAGCGACGGCAGAACGCTGGGGCCTCCCCGCCCCCGGCCGCCCCATCCCGGCGTCACCCACGGCCCCCCACAGCCCCCTTCCCTGCTGTCTTGGTTGGAATCCAATAAAGCGACCCTGATTTAATAGCAAACCAGGTTTTCCTTAACGGCCAAGGCGGGGCGCAGAGGGCGGGGGCGGGGCCGGCCGGGGTCCCCGAGGCCCGGAGAATGACCCCCACGGAGAGGACACCAGAGGGGACGCTTCAGGGGCGCCCACGCTGCTGCCAGGGGCCCGCCCTGGGCTCCTCCCTCCCCTTCCGACCGAGGGGGGCCAGGAGGAAGCGGAACCCCCAACTTCCTCCTCTAGTCGGGAAGCCCCGCCCTTCGGGGAGGGCTCTGGGGACCCGGCGCAGGATCCGGGGGCCCCGCACCCCCGGGTGCCTCCCGCTCTCTCCAGGCTCAGCCCGCCAGCCCCCCTTCCTGGGGTCCCAGCCTATTCCGATTCTGGCCGGAGACAGGGCACCGCCCCCTCCTGCCCTGTCCTGCGAGGGTCTGGGGGAGGCTGCGCCCCTCTCTGTGTACAAACTGGGGAGCCATGAGCCTGGGATGGCCCCAGTCATCACCTGGGAATCGGCCTCCTTTGTGTTTTTAAAGGAGAGAGAGAGAGAGAGAGGAGGGAGAGAAGTCTTCCATCCACTGGGTCACTCCCCAGATGGCCACAGCAGCCAGTGCTGGGCCAGGCCAAAGCCGGGAGATCCATCCGGGATCTGGGGCTCAAGGACCTGGGCCATCGTCCACTGCTTTCCCAGGCCACAGCAGGGAGCTGGATCGGAAGCGGAGCAGCCGGGACTCGAACCGGCGTCCCTGTGGGATGCGGGCACTGCAGGCGGAGGCTCAGCCCACTGCGCCACAGCGGCGGCCCTGAGAAATTGTCTTTTTAAAATAAATGCGTAGGGCCGCAGGGGCAGGAGGTGAGAGGGGATACGCAGCCAGTGTGGCCGGACCAGCACAGAGGGCGACAGGCGGTCCCCGCGGTCACTCAGCCAGGCCCGGCTGGGCGGGGTCACCGGGGGTCTCAGACGATGCTGCGGGCGAGGCAGCCCCAGGGCGAGCCGCCCACTCACGGTCCCTGCCCCTGCTGCTGGGCCTGCGCTGGGCCTGCGCTGGCCCGGGTCCAGCGGGCGGGCAGTGGGCAGTGGGGAAGTGACGGCCTGGGCCTGCGGTCTGACGGTTGCGAGCGTTTCCTGCCCGCGGTGCTGGGGACACCAGGCTGCCCTCTCCCCCACTCGGAGTTCACGCCGGTCCTCAAAGTAGGGGGCTCCCGGGTGGGAGGGCTGAGAGCTGGGCGCCCGCAGGCCGGACCACCCCGAAGGCCCACGGGGACCCTCCTGCCTCCCGGAGGAGGGAACGCGCCCCCGCCCCTGCACCCCACCCACGCCAGCGCCGTGTGCCCCACTGCCGCCCCAGCAGCATGAACCGCCCAGAGACCGCGGAGCCCACCTACGGCAACCTCGGTGAGCCGCCGCGCCCGGCCCTGGGGGCCCCCACGGTGGGGGGCGGCGCGGGAGCCTGGCCCGACCACCTGGTGCAGGGCCCGGGACGCGGTGGGGGCGGGGCCTTGGGGAGATGGCCGCTGGGGGTGGAGCCGCGGCGCTCACTGCCCCCCCCCCGCAGGTGAGGTCCGCGCCCACCTGCTGCCCTCCAAGGCCGGCTGCCCGCGGACACCCGGCTCCCTCGCCCCCGACCCGCCGCCCCCAGCCCTGCCCAAGAAGGCCTTAACCCGCACCCAGTCCCTGCCCACAGACTCGGGCCCCGGTCCCAGCTCCACGCGGAGGCCCCTGCTGGGGTCCCACAGCGTGGACGCGGACGACAGCCAGGCCGAGGCGGGGCCGGCCTGTCCTGCAGAGCTGGCCCTCGGCCCCGGGGAGCTGCACAGCCCGGGGGCGCTGCTCGCCGCGCTGGCCGCCCTGCAGCTCCAGGGCCTGCGCAGCGTCCACGCCCGGCTGCAGGCCCGGCTCACGGGCGGCCGCCCCGGGCCCTGCCGCCCCGGACACAGCTTCCGCCTCCTGGACAGCTCGCCGTGCGTGGAGAGCGGGGACGCGCTCTACTACCGCGTGGTGCGCGTGCAAGGCGACGCCTGGCACGTGCTGGCGGCCAAGGTGAGCCGGCCCCGCCCCGCGCCCGAGGGGGGTGTGTGTGACCCTTGGGAGGGGGTCTCGACGTACCCCTTCCCCGCCTTCAGGGGCCCGGGACTCTAGGGAGTCTGCGCTCAGAGCAACGGGCTAATTAAAATTAAAAATAAGGGATCATAGGCCCCTCCCACTTTAGCAGGTGGGCAGAAAGGGCGGGGCCGGGGGCAAACCGAAGGTTCGGACCCTCCAACACGGTACCCCCAGGGTTTAATCTTCCTCAGAGCCGGGCGGAAACTACCAGAAACCCAGCGGTCACCGGTCACCGCGCTGACCACGCCCTCTGCCCCCACAGGTGCCCAAGCCCGGGGCGGAGGCCGCGCACGCCCGGAGCCTGGAGTTGCAGGCCGCGCTGGCGCCCCACTTCAACCTGCAGGGGCTGTGTGGCCTGCTGCCCGAGGGCGCACTGCCCGCGGCGCCCTGGACAGGCCCCGTGGCGCTGGCGGCCGAGGTGCCGGAGCGCACCGTGGCTCAGTGGCTGCAGGAGGTGCGCGCCCGGCGGCCGCGGGAGCTGGCGTGGGCCGTGGCCCTGCTGCTGCTGCAGCTGAGCGCGGCCTTGGAGCACCTGGAGGCGCGCGGCGCGGCGCTGGCCGAGCTGCGCGCCCAGAACCTGCTGCTGGCCGCGCCGCGGGGCTGTGCGGCCGCGGGGCCCCCGCGCCTGCTGCTCGCCGACCTCGGCTGCGCCGGCCAGGCGCCGGCAGGGCCCGCGGGCGCCCACGCGCTGCAGCTGGGCCGCCTGCTCCGCGCGCTGCTCGGCGCCCCCGCGCCTCCCGCGGCCTCGCCCCTGGTCGCGGGCTTGCAGCGCCTGGCGGCCCAGCTGCCCCGCGCGCTGCCCTCGGCGGCCCGGGCGCGCGGCGCGCTGCAGGCGCTGCTCTGGGGGCCCGGGCAGGAGCTGCAGGGCCGCGGGGCGCCGCTGGGGCGCTGGCTGCAGGTGCGCCGCGCGGGGCTGCTTCTGCAGCTGGCGGAGCGCGCGGCGGGGGGCCTGGCGCCCGACCTGCAGGACTGGCTGTGCTGCGAGTACCTGGCCCAGGCCACCGAGGCGGCGCTGGCCCAGGCCCTGGAGCTGCTGTGGGACTGACCCCGACCCCGAGCGCGGCGCCGCCGGCAGCTCGGCGAGGCCTCCGGGGCCCGCGATGGGCAGGGGTCTGGGGTAAGGGGAGCCCCCTGGAGCTTGGGGCGTCCGCCCACCCACCCACCGCCCGCCCCGGGTCTCCGCGCTCCCCGCCCCTCGGCGAGTCCACTTGGCTGAGGGGGGTCTGGCCCGGTCACGTCCGGATGCATCCCCCCGGGGAGTGGATTGGTCTAATTCATCCAAATAAATCAACCCTAAGAATCGCGTCTCAGAGGTCTCTCATTGTCGCTCCGGCCCCGCGCACAACACCACCCGTAAGTGTTCCCTCGACGCCCCGAAGGTCGGCCTTAAGCCCCAACTCCAGGAGCAGGGCCGGGCTGCGGGGCGCGGGGCCCCCACCAGGCCCCCCACGAGTGGACCCACAGCACCGCAGCAGTGGAAAAGTAAAATATAAACTTTTATTTAGAATTAAAGCAAACACTTCAGTATCACAAACACGACACGGGTCCGCGGGCGTTCATGGCGGGCACAGCGCGGGCGGCGCTAGCCCTGCAGCGAGTAGGCCAGGAAGCAGGCGTCGGGCCGCGCGGGCACCAGCGGGTGCCCCGGCCTCACCAGCTCGAAGCCCAGGAAGCCGAAGGTGCGGAGCAGGGCGGCTGCGGGCGGGCGGGCGGGCGGGTCAGCCGGGGAGGGGCGCCCCGAGCCCCCCGCCGCCCCGCCCCGCGAGCCCCCGCCCCGATCCGCGCCCCCCGCCCGCCCCGCCCCGCCCGGCGCCCGCACCCCCCCAGCCCCCCCGCCCCGCCCGGCGCCCGCACCTCGGTCCTCGCGGTTCTTGGGGAAGCAGATGAAGACGTGCTCGGCGCGCAGCTGCTCCTCCGCGAACTCCAGCAGCACCGCGAGGCTGCGGGGAGGCGCGTGAGCCCGGCCCGCCCCGCCCCTGCCGCCCTCCCCCCCCGCGCCCCGCCCCCGCCGCGCCCCTCACCTGTCCTTGCAGCCCTCGGGCAGCGCGCCGGCCGGCAGCTCCACGTACAGGCGGTTGGCGCTCAGCACGGCCCTCCAGCTGACCTGCCGGGCGTCCGAGAGCCGCGAGCGCACGTGCAGGACCCGCGTCTGGCCGCTCGGCGTCAGCTCCTCGGTCACGCTCAGCCGCTGGTCCTGCGGGGGCGCGCGTCAGAGCCGCGGCGGGGCGGGGCGCGCGGGGCCGGCGGGGGTGGCTGTGGGTGCGGGGGCAGGGCGGGGGTGCGGGGCCGGAGCGGGGCGCGCGGGGCCGGGCGGGGGCAGGGCGGGGCGCGACCCGGGGCGGGGCCGGGGCGGCTGTGGGTGCGGGGGCAGGGCGGGGGTGCGACCCGGGGCGGGGTGCGGGGCCGGACTCACCGAGTACAGCGGCGCGGCCGCGAGGCTGGGATCCCTCTGGCTATCCCCTCGCCCACCTGGGATCTTCAGGGGTGGGTGAGGGACATCAGGAGCACCACCGAGGCCCCGGACCCGGGTGACGACAGCCGTGGGGGGAGGCCCTGCGGGGATCTTGCGTCACCTCGGCCGCGGCGAAAGCAGCCATTTGCCGCGCGGCGTCCGCAGGCCCCGAAGCCGCCTCCATCTTGCACGGCGGCGCGGGGGGGGGGGGGGGGGGCCCGGCAGCGACCCCCGGCCGGGCTGACCCCGCCCCACCGCCCCCGCGGGCCCGCGCTCCGTCTCCCGCCCCCCCCCGCGACCCAGCCCTCCTCCCGCGACCCCTACGCCCCCCCGCCCCACCCGGCACCCCAGCCCTCCTCCCGCTACCCCTACGCCCCCAGAGGACTCCCGACCCCACCCGGCACCCCAGGCCGCCTCCCGCGACCCCCACGGCCCCCCCAGGCTCCCCAGGCCTCCTCCCGCGACCCCCAGGGTCCCCGCAGGCTCCCATCCCCGATCCAACCCGACACCCCAGGCCGCCTCCCGCGACCCCCACGGCCCCGCGACCCCCACGGCCCCCCGCCCCACCCGGCACCCCAGCCCTCCTCCCGCGACCCCCACGGCCCCCCGCCCCACACAGCACCCCAGGCCTCCTCCCGCGACCCCCACGCACCCCCCCAGCGCCCCAAGGCGCGACCCCGCCGCGGGGAGCCGGGCACGGGGGGGCGGCGCTGGCCCCCAGGGAGCGCCCCGCCCCCTCCGCGGCCGAGACCCCGCCCCGAGCCGCCTCCCCGCGGGCCGGCGCTTCTGGAAGCTTCGGGCGGGGGCGGGGCGCTCACCTCTCGGCGCTGCGGCCGCCGCTGCCGCCGGGCAGGCTCAGGCGCGGCATGGTGTGGCTGGCGTGCGCGGCGCGGGCTTTGTCCCCTTCCTTCTCTCTGGCGAAGCAGTGGCTGTTGAGGATCCGCTGCAGGGAGGATTTCACCATCCGGCCGCTCGGGTCCGAAACCAGCAAAACCCCCGCTGCGCCTCCCCGCGCCCCGCCGCTGCTCGCCGTCCGCAAAATGGCGCCGCCGCCGCCGCCCGCCTTTATAGGCGCTGCGCGCAGGCCACGCCCCGCGCGCCGCCGGGGACCCGGGGGCGCCCGCCCCCTCGGGAGTCTGATTGGCGGAGGCCGAGTCCGGGCGTGAGTCCCGGCTGACTATTGGTTAGGCGTGCGCTGCGGGTGCCGCCCCCCGTCTCTGGCGTCAGCGGGCGCCGGGTACGCGCCGCGCGCGCCCTGCCGCCCCGCCCCCACCGCGGGGCCCGGGGCCGGGGGCGCCGCGGGGCGCGTTGCTTTGGGGGGCGGGGGCGGAGCCCGCGTCAGCGCCCTGGCCCCGCGGCCCCCGTCAGGGTCCCTCACCGCGGGCGCCGCCTCGCCGCGCCCCTCCCCCACGGCGGTTTTCCGAAGTGATCGATAATCGTCGCTCGGCTCGGCCTTCGGGCGGAAGCCAGCTCCCTTGAAAACAGTCAGGGCGCAGGCGTCCGAATCGGGGAAGCTTTTGCCCTGAATCTGGGGCCTGAGTGAAAATCTCGCTCGTGCCGGATAGATCCGGAAGTGGGGCGCGGGGGTCCCCCGCAGACGCTGCCCGGGCGCGGGGCGCGGGTTCCCGGGCAAACAGGGCACTTCCCTGCCTTCCCCAGGCGCAGCCGCGCTCCGGCTGTGCGGGCCGGGGTCTGCGTGTCCCGGCTGTGCGGGCCGGGGTCCTCCTCTCCCGGCTGTGCGGGCCGGGGTCTGCGTGTCCCGGCTGTGCGGGCCGGGGTCTACGCGTCCCGGCTGTGCGGGCCGGGGTCTGCGTGTCCCAGCTGTCGGGCCGGGGTCTGCGTGTCCCGGCTGGGAGGGCCGGGGTCTGCGTGTCCCAGCTGTGCGGGCCGGGGTCTGCGTGTCCCGGCTGTGCGGGCCGGGGTCTGCGTGTCCCGGCTGTGCGGATCAGGGTCCTCCTCTCCCGGCTGTGCGGGCCGGGGTCTGCGTGTCCCAGCTGTGCGGGCCGGGGTCCTCCTCTCCCGGCTGTGCGGATCAGGGTCCTCCTCTCCCGGCTGTGCGGGCCGGGGTCTGCGTGTCCCAGCTGTGCGGGCCGGGGTCCTCCTCTCCCGGCTGTGCGGATCGGGGTCCACATCTCCCGGCTGCGCGGTCAGCGGCTCCGGCTGTGCGGGCCGGGGTCTGCGTTTCCGGCAGGAGCTGCAGAGGGCTGGACCTGGTGGGCCGCTCTGCTCCGTGGCTTCCGTTTGCTATTAATTAATTAATTAATTAATGCACTTACTTCAATCACTTGAAGATGTATTTATTTCAGAGTTAGAATTATGGGGTGGGGGGGTCTCCCATCCGCTGGGTCACTCCCCAGATGACCGCAAGGGCCGGAGCTGCGCTGATCAGGAGCCAGGAGCTCCACCCGGGTCCCCCACGCGGGTGCAGGGCCCAGCACTAGGCCATCGTCCACTGCCCTCCCAGGCCACAGCAGGGAGCTGGCTGGGAAGTGGAGCAGCCGGGACTCGAACCTGCGCCCCTAGGGGATGCCGGCCGTATTCGGCCGTTTGGCAGGCAGAGAAGGAGGCCTTCATCCGCGGATGCCCGCGACGCGGGGGCTGGGCCAGGCGGGGCCAGGAGCGCCATCCGGTCTCCGCGGGGGTGCAGGGCCCAGCCCTGAGCCATGGCCGCTCCTCCCGGGTGCTCGGACCGGGGAGCTGGAGCCAGATGCAGGCACTGGCACGTGGGCTGGGGGCGTCCAGTGCCCCTGGACCCCTGGGCAGCCCCGCCCCGGCGGGGAGGCCCTGTTCTGCGGCTGGGGGGCCGTGGCGTCCTGGGTCACTCCCAGCCTCCGCTGTTTTCCCAACCCCCCCGCAGGCTCCGGGGCCGGGTCCTCCTGTGCTGGGCCTGGAGGCCTCTGTCCCCCCCACCCGCCTCCTCCGCGTCTGCACACAGCTCCAGATCCTGGACCGGCCAGTGGCCGCCGGTCCCTCAGGCCACCGAGGGCCGGGGTCCCTGCCCCCACGTGGGAGACCCGGAAGGGGCTCCCGGCTCCTGGCCCAGCGCTGGCTGCTGTGGGTGTCTGGGGAGTGACCAGCCCGTGGACCCTCTCCCTCTCCCTCCCTCTCCCTCCCTCTCCCTCTCCCTCTGTCTCCCTCCCTCTCTCCCTGTTTCTCTATCCCTCCCCCTCTCCCCCCTCTCCCCCCTCTCCCTCTCTCCCTCTCCCTCCCTCCCTCTCTTTCTCTCCCTCCCCCTCCCTCTCTCCCCTCTCTCTCCCCCCCTCTCTCCCTCTCTCTGTCCCCCCCCCCCTCTCTCCCTCTCCCGTTGCTCTGCCTTTCAAATAAATTTTAAAAAATATTTTTAGGCCAGCGCCGCAGCTCACTAGGCTAATCCTCCGCCTTGCGGCGCCGGCACACCGGGTTCTAGTCCCGGTCGGGGCGCCGGATTCTGTCCCGGTTGCCCCTCTTCCAGGCCAGCTCTCTGCTGTGGCCAGGGAGTGCAGT